>NW_005871396.1:602293-628532 GCF_000147115.1 Myotis lucifugus | reverse complement strand
GTCCGTCCCAGTGAGTCCAGTCCATCCCAGTGCTTTAAGTGGGTCCCAGTCCGTCTCAGTCCGTCTCAGTCCATCCTAGTCCGTCCCAGTCTGTCCCAGTCCGTCCCAGTCCATCCCAGTCCGTCTCAGTCCATCCCAGTCCATCCCAGTCCATCCCAGTCCGTCCCAGTCCATCCCAGTCCGTCCCAGTTCGTCCCAGTTCGTCTCAGTCCATCCTAGTCCGTCCCAGTCTGTCCCAGTCCATCCCAGTCCATCCCAGTCCGTCTCAGTCCATCCCAGTCCATCCCAGTCCGTCCCAGTCTGTCCCAGTCCATTCCAGTTTGTCCCTGTCCATCCCAGTCCATCCCAGTCCGTCCCAGTCTGTCCCCATCTGTCCCAGTCCATCCCAGTCCATCCCTGTCCGTCTCCATCCGTCCCCTTCCGTCCCCATCTGTCAAGCAGGGAGCAGCTTGTCTCCCAGGGGCCTCTGGTCCCTGCAGAGCAGGTGCTGCCTGGGCGCCCAGCGTCAAGGCCTCTGTTTCCTCAGTTACAGTGGGAGCGTCTGCGTGGGTTTGGAGTTGGTGCAGCTGCAGCTCTGCCGGGCCCACAGGGCCTCCCCCCTCAGCTCTGCCCATGCAGAGTCGGTTCATTGCCAAGCAGCGCGGGGCCCTTCTCCTGGGCGTCCTTCTAGGCGTCCACTGGGCTGTACATGACCCCACACCCACGTTCCCCAGGTGAGCGGCCGGGACCACAGCCGTCGGAGGAGATGCTCAGAGGCGTGAGGGAAGAGAAGGAACTCCCGCGTGGAGCGAGTGGGGACACGGGCGCTCTTGAGGACTTTCACGCCTCCTGCACGGAGGAACCTGGGACGTCCTTCAGGGAAGAACCCGGGAGGCTGGCGAGCCGGGCCCGGCCGTGTCTGACCACAGAGCCCTCCTGGCGGATGTGTACACATTGCAGGACACGAGCACCTGCTGATCTCGGGGAGAAGGAGGATCCTTTCCTGGGTCTGATTCCTGACCCTCCTCAGCCGTCTGAAGAGGATGCTCCCGCCGCTGTGCTCAGCTGCTGGCCGGTCACCCAGCGCCATGCAAGGGGGTCCTGGGGAACAACCCAGATCTGGGGTCTCAAGGGACCCCAATCCTCAGGTAAAGGTCGTTTTCATGGCCCAGAGAGGGAAGCAGCAGCGTGGAGCTGGTGGGAGAGCAGGTTTAAGCCTGAGACCCGCCTGCAGGTGCGGCCAGCGCCCGCCGCCCCTCAGGGTCCCCTCCCCGTGAGCAGCCACTCGCTGGCTGTTTCTCGGGGTCGTGGCCTCACACACTGGGTTCCCATCGGCTCTCAGGAAGCTCCCATCCCTCTCAGCCGAGAGAGTCTCTGGCCCTCCGGCCACGCGATCCCAGCTTGTTCCCCACAATCTGGAGGAATACCTGCCCCCGTTGCCTCAGGAGAGCACATCAGCTGGTGAATGTCAAAGCCGGGAGTGAAGTTTGCCTTTGGCATTTTTTGCCGAGAGCCTGGGAGTCCATGTCCAGGGAGGCCACGTGCCTCTTCAGATGGGGCCTCGTTCAAACCTTCCACTTAACCTAGATGGGGGGGGGGCGGGGTACAGCTCAAGGCTGCACAGACTCAGCACCAGGATGTGTTAGCAACTGGAATGTAGGGCGACTGACTCCTCATCTTACAGCAAGAAGGTGTGTGTGTGTGCGTGTGTGTGTGTGTGTTCATGTGTGTGTGTGTGTTCATGTGCGTGTGTGTTCATGTGTGTGTGTGTGTGTGTGTGTGTGTGTGTGTGTGGCAAGTGCAATGAAAAGTACCAGAGAACAGAGACCCAGTACACATCCTGCTGTCCTTCTGGTTTGTCTACACCAGTGATGGCGAACCTTTTGAGCTCGGCATGTCAGCATTTTGAAAAACCCTAACTTAACTCTGGTGCCGTGTCACATATAGAAATTTTTGATCTTTGCAACCATAGTAAAACAAAGACTTATATTTTTGATATTTATTTTATATATTTAAATACCATTTAACAAAGAAAAATCAACCAAAAAAATGAGTTTGCGTGTCACCTCTGACACGCGTGTCATAGGTTCGCCATCACTGGTCTACACCGTCCACACAGCCCCACTCACCCACGTCTCGGAAGCAGTGCCTGGTGAGATGGGAGCACAGGGCCCACCTGCGTCTGAAGCTGTCATAGCTCAGGAAGCGGATGGCGGTGGATATTGTTGTCGTTGGGAATGAGGACACCCTGGCCCCTGGGTTCAAACAAAGTCATGGACATACAAAAACGGGCGTAGCAGTTGCTTCTGACTGCTTGGAGCAAGTGCGCCATGTTCCAAACCTTTAGGACTTCCTAGGACCTGCATAAGGATTTCGTTTAGACCTGCGGTCTCGCCTGACCTCCTCCTCCAAGTCTGGCCTGGTCCTGCCTGTGGGGAGAGCCCACTTGCTATGCAGAGTGGCAGGCCTCCTACCAGCCTCTGCGAGGGGCACGCAGCTGCCCCCTGGACTGGACCCTGGGAAGGCTGCCTCATGGGGAGCTGGGGCCTACCTGCGCCTTCAGACTTCTCTCTGTTCTTGTGTGTGTGTGTGTGTGTGTGTGTTGTTGTTGTTGTTTTTGGCTTTAATTCCTTTTAAAAAAATCTTTATTGTTGAAAGTATTACATAGGCCTCCTTTTCCCCCTTTAATCTCTTCCAGCCCTCTCCCATTCCACCCACCCCAGGCCCTCACCACCCTATTGTCTGTGTCCACGGGTGATGCATAGATGCATACAAGTTCTTTGGTTGATCTATTCCCACTCACCCTCCCCTGCCTTCTCTCTGAGATTCAACAGTCCGTTTATGTTTCTACTAGAGGCCCAGTGCATGAAATTCATGCACGGGGGCAGGGGGTCCCTCAGACCAGCCTGCACCCTCTCTAATCCCGGACCCCTCAGGGGATGTCCAACTCCCAGTTTAGTCCTGATTCCTGTAACCAGCAGTCAGACATCCCTCTTGCAATCTGGGACCACTGGCTCCTAACCGCTCACCTGCCTGCCGGCCTGATCCCCCTAACTGCTCTCCCCTGCGAGCCAGATCACCCCTAACCGCCTCTACCTCAGCCCCGCCACCATGGCCTTGTCTGGAATGACGTCCGGAAGGTCTTCCAGAAGATGTCCGGTCTAATTAGCATATTACCCTTTTATTAGTATAGATGACTCTAGGTCTACTTTTGATCATCAGTTTATTTGGTTCATTAGATCCCACATATGAGTGAGATCATGTGATACTTGTCTTTCTCTGACTGGCTTATCTCGCTCAGCATAATACTCTCCAGGTCCGTCCATGCTGTTGCAAATGGTAGAGTTCTTTCTTCTCCCTTCTTTAACGGTGCCACGCTCCCACCTGTCATAAGATGTTCACGTTTCTTCGTTCCCTTTTCTGGGACATGGCAGCCATCTTGCTCTAACTTAAACCCGGCCCAGTGTTTTCTCATCATTCGGAGCTCAGCTCAGGGTCTCCCTGATGTGTTCCTTTCCAGTCTAGTTTCTGTTCTGTAACAGTGCTTTCTTACACTGTGGTTATATTCTTACTTTAGCTATGGGGAATTTTAAACATAAGGAAGCAGAGAAAAGGATACATTAAACTCCCATCTATCCAGTTCTGGCAATAGTAACATTTAACTTTTTGCTGATTTTATTTTGTCTGTCCTACTTCATTTTTGTTTATTATAAAGCAAATTACATCAATTATGTCCTCTCTCCTCTAAGACTTCATTGCACAGCATGCGTTTCTAACTAAATATATTCACGTCCCCACCATCAGCAAATGAGGGGCTCAGCTGCTCCACTTCCTAGACAATGCTTGGTATTTCCCCTTTTTCTACTCAACAATTCTGTTCTTTTAAAAGTATCTCATTTTTAAAAATTTTCATTACTTTAGTGACTGATGAGGACCAATGTTTATTATTCATTTGATATTCCCTTTATGAAATATCTAAATAATTTACACACTTTTTTCCAATTGGGTTGGCTACCTTTTCTTTATTGAGTGATGAAAGTATATATTCTGGGTACACATTCTTTGTTGCTACACATACAGGGGTTGGCAAAAGTAGGTTTACAGTTGTTTATATGAAAATATAATACAATAATTAATAAATAATAATATAAACTCTGTGTTTGGAGTATTCAAAACTGTAAGCCTACATTGGCCTACCCCTGTATACTAGTATTTCAGATATATTCTCAGAGTTTGTGTCTTACCATTTTTATGCTCCTAAGGATGTTATTTATCTACTATTTTTTATTGAATTTACTGGAGTGACATCGGTTAATAAAATATACAGGTTTTAAGTGTACAACTCTATAATATATCATCTGTGTATTGCACTGTGTGTTCACCACCCAAAGCCAAGTCTCTCTCCATCACCATTTGTATCCCCCTTTTACTCCCTTCTACCTCTCTCCATCCCCCGTCCCCTCTGGCAATCACCGTACTGTTGTCTGTGTCCGTTTTATTATTTGTTTGTTTGTTTGTTTGTTTGTTTATTTATTTATGGTTTAATCTCTTTGCCTTTTTCATAATGTAGTCTAACTTTCCATTTTTTTTTCCTTTTTGTGCCAGGGATATTTGTTGCCTAATGTTTAAGAAAAATGTGCCTACGCAATATTCATATAAATATATTACCATTCTAGAAGAACATTTTAGGAGTTTTAATGTTTTTCTTTTCACATTTAGATGTATATTAATTCCAGAATTTATTTTGGTGCATGGTGTGAGGTAGGGATTAGGATTCCTTTTCCTCATATGCTGTATAAGTCTCCCAGAAAAGCTTATCAAAAAGCCATGCCTTTGATACCTTACTCCAGTCTTACCTGGGTCCAGAGTATGAGCTATTCCTAGATTTTCTCTCATATTATATTATTCTATTTATTATTATTACATCAATAAAATACTATCTTATTGTCTTTTTAAAAAATTCTTTATTGTTTAAAGTCTTACATATGTCTCCTTTTTCCCCCATTGACCTCTGCCCGGCCACTCCCACCCCCCACACATGCCCTCACCCCGCTAGTGTCTGTGTCCATTGGTTATGATTATATGCATGCATACAAGTCCTCTGGTTGATCCTTACCCTACCCTCCCACTCCCCGCCACACACACCCTCCCCTGCCTTCCCTCTGAGGTTTGATGGTCTGTTCAATGTTTCTCTATCTCTGGATCTATTTTAGTTCATTAGTTTATATTGTTGATTATATTCCACAAATGAGTGAGATCATGTGATATTTATCTTTCTTATTGTCTTGATATCAGATACCAGATATTAAGATGCTAGCTTTGTTTTTCTTCAAATTTATCAGATATATTATTAGTGCTTTGCGTTTTATATAAATGTATGAATCAGTGAAGAGAACTCTCATGATTGCTAACCCTATGCATGATTTGAAAAGTTTTCTTCTTACAGCTCTCTAGCAATTTATATATATTTATTTTATTATGATTTTATATAGATTTATTTTTATTTTATTATTATTATCTTTTTTACTTTGGAATTTGCTCTTGCTCAGTTCCGTGGAGCTATATCCTACACATTCACAGATTGATATTCAGCCAAAGACTCAATTGGGCATTCTACAGATTTATAGATATCTTCTTTCTTTCTAAGATTTGATCATAAATTCTAGACTCCTCACTCTCTTCCGACATTAAATTCTGTCTCTTTACACCTGGAAGATTGACAGACCCTGTTTGGGGTCCCTCCTCCTCTGCTGCATTGGGGAAATTACTTCTTGGCAGAAAACGTGAGTGATGAAAGGGCTCGCCTCATCTGCTTCCTTTCTCTAGGGGAGCAGTCAGAGTCGCTTGTTTTTTAATGTCTGAAAATAGTTGTTTCTCTATTTTGTTCAAATTCTAGATCCTAATGATGGCAGCTTAATTCTGTATCGTCTTACTAACTCTGGGCCAAAAGTAGAACTCTAAAAGCACCTATTGAGAGCATGTACTGCCTACATAGATTCATTATCAGTTGTCAGACCGGATTTATTTTGAAGCTACTTCTTCATGTTCTCAGAAGCGCCCACGCAGTCAACAGAGAATCACTCACTTTGTGGCTTTAGTCGATTTCTTCCAAGGCCCATGCACCGAACACACAGACAGCAGAAGTGCGATGTCTACATATTCCAAGCACTGAGACGAATAAAATCCCTCTTGTTTGTTATTCACCTGACAACAATATATGTGCCAGTTCTTAGTTGCCCTGTAGATAAAAGAAAATTTTCCCTATTCTAAAAAATGTTACCAAATTTCTCTTTTAATGCATACTAGCAAATCAGGTAGATGAAGCTGTAACTGTGAAAGCTAGGAAGTATTCATATTAGAAATAAAATGCACGAATCTAATAGGACACAGTACTACAGTGTGTATGTTCCATTTAAAGGGTTGGCTCATATATATTAGAATGTCACTGAAATATTGAAATGGCTCAGTGTTTTCCTTGTATGTACTCAGTTAATTTTTGCATTTATAGCAAATTAAAAAGTCAAGTAATCTTTGAGATATGGGTTCATGATTACTTCAACAACTTAGCCTTTTTTTATGTCCATAATTATAGTTCTTCAACCAGTCCCCTAAATATATATTGTGTCTACTGATATGTGACAGGAACGTTGCGCTATGTTGAAGTGACCACAAAATGGGCGTATATTAATTTTCTTTTCTTATCCAGAATAAAAATGAGGCTTCTTTCAGATCCTCCTGCCTTTGCTATTTTCCTCTGACTGTATTCACCAATCAGCAGTAGGTCTAAATCCAACACCGAAGGAATTATAATGAGCACTTAATTAGACCACTATCAGAGTATTAAAGGATTCAGCAATGTGAGCAGACATGTTTTTAGCACATTTTAGATTCCTATGATCATTTGGGAAATTTTACTCATCACTATTAAATAACTAATTGCAGAGAAAATGATCATTTGGAGACTCTGTTAAATAAAAAAGAGATTTGACTAAATGATGTGGCTCACATGCAGACACTATTCATACTGTCCACATGCATTATATCCTCATCATTCATAATCTCTTTAGATGTGCACGTGACACGCAGCCACAGCAGACGAAATCTGCTTCGGTAACACACGAGCACACGCGCATGCACTGTGGTGGCAGTCACAGCGCACGGAGGGATCTTGGGCAATGCGGCCTTTCGCACAGAGGCTTCCAGCTTGAGGGCGGCGCCGTGCAAACATTGCTACAGCCCGCGTGTGCCAAGGGAAATACTTCTGTGAGGCTCATTAATTTAATTGGTCCCTGTCATCCAGTTAAAAAGGAGAGAAGAAGAGCATTTGCTGACAAAAACCAAAGGTGGTTAACAGTCCTATTAGGTTGTGCAGCACTGGAGACATTTTCAAGTTGGGAAGGAAATGGAATGGAGGAGATTTAATTCGGCACTTGCACCGCCTGCCCCCTCCCCCTCGAAGATGGGGAATCATGAAGCTCCTAACTAGACCAGAGCTGGAACTCTTCAGCAGTAAGAGTGTGCACTCGCTTATCTCTCCCTTTGAATTGCATGGAAATGCATTTCGTCGCTGGAGGCATAACTGCAGTTTGCGTCAGTCCCACTGTGATGTTCCCTAACATGGCTGCGCGCTTCTCGCCTGAGCAAGACCGAAGCAGCCGAGTGGATCTTTTCCTGCTCAGCCCGGCTCATGGATACCACAGGCGCCTTGGAAATGTATTTGCTTACCTCTTACTGTTCCCTTTTTTGTATAATACCTATTCTTCTTTGTCTGTTTGCAAAGTCACCTTACCTCATCGATACTTTGGTTCATACTCTGTTACACTAAAATCCATGGGTCTCCCTTATATTTTCAAAAGATGCTTTACTTGTATGCAATTCTGCACCCTCAGGCAAAGGTCATTTGGGAATGGCTGATTTACCAAACTATGCAGATCTTGTAAAAGTTGCAAGATTTTATTATCTAACTAGAGGCCCAGTGCATGAAAATTCATGCACTAGTGGTGTCCCTCGGCCTGGCCTGTGGGATCGGGCTGAAAATGGCTCTGCAACATCCCCCAAGGTGTCCCAGATTGCGAGAAGGTGCAGGCCAGGCCAAGGGACCCCACTGGTGTACAATCGGGGCCTGGGAGGGATGCAGGAGGTTGGCCAGCCGGGGAGGGACCGCAGGAGGGACCGCAGGAGGGCTCCAGGGAGTGTCTGGCCTGTCTTGCTCAGTCCCTATCTGCCATACCCAGCAGCAAGCTAACCTACCATCAGCACATCTGCCCCCTGGTGGCCAGTGCACAGCATATCATTAGCATATTATGCTTTGATTGGTTTAACGGCCAACTGGTCAACCAGACACTTAGCATATTAGGCTTTTATTATATAGGATATCAAAGAACTCAAAGCATTAATAGTGCCACCACTCTTATCAGAAAAGTTTCAAATATTGAAAAATGGTTGAGCTGACAGCGTTGGATATAATTTTCCAAAAATTTGGAATTTCACATGGAAGCTTGAATTTTATCATCACAAAAAATGCTGTCAGTTAGTTGTTCTTATATTGTAACAGGCTCATTAGTCGACAAAATATCTGCCAGTCACTCGTGTCTAAATAATCATATTAGTCAGCCTTCCAGATGAAAATGATGTTAAATGAAAAAAGCAAGTGGTTTCATTTGCAGATGCAACAATAACACAAGTGCTTTTCCTGGAGACAAGCGTCCTACTCTAGTTGTACCAGAAGTGCTCTAAGCATTCTTTCCTTTTCATCAAACAGGATATTTAAAAATATATGTATTTAAGGATTGAACATTAATGAAACTAATGTGGGAGTGCACTGACTACCAGGGGGCAGCTCCTGCATTGAGTATCTGCCCCCTGGTGGTCAATGCGCATCATAGCAACTGGTCGTTCCACCATTCAGTCGATTTGCATATTGCCCTTTTATTCTATAAGATTATTTAAATAGTTACTGTTGGGGAGGAAAGTTTCTCCTTTACTCATCTAGGTTCTTCTGGATGGTCTAGGAATTCAATTGACATGAGACAGGTTAATAGGAGAAAATCAAATTTAATTTCACATGTTCAGGGTCCCCAAAGATACGGAACCCAAGGCAAGTTGCGCAATTGCGGCTTCTATGCCATCCTGAGCTAAGAAACAGGGTGGGGCCTGGGGCTTCAGAGGGGAGGAGGGTGATTACAGGGTAATAGAAGAACAGATGCGTGGTGATTCCATGTTCACCCTCCTATACAGATAAGTCCTTCAGATCTAAGTTGTCTATGGCAATAGCTCTCTCCCTGAGCCAGCCCCTCCCCTCTTTAACGCTTTAGGTAGTTGAAGGAGAGGTCAACGTTTTCTTGAAGCTGCTGGGTCTCAGCTGCCCTCATGTCAATATAACCAACATGCCAAAGTGGCGCATTGTGAGGGCACGTGTTCTGCTCCCGCCTTACTCCGCTGATGCTTAGAAACCTGCTAAGAATTCATGATTACGCTTTCCAACTAGGAGTTTTGCATGTTGGCTAAATGCTTCATTGATTTATGAAATTCAACAAATGATTAAATTCAACTTGTTGGCACAATCAAAAATATAATTTGATTTTTTTAGGATCATCAGTATGTAAGCAAATACACAGGTACATTTTTTTTTAATCTTAATTTAATCCTTTAGAAAGTCACATATTTAAATTTGCTTGCTCCACAGATAAGTTAATGGCTTTCACCAAAGCCTATGATTAGGTGAAAAAATGTAAGTCCCCTAAGATTGCCAAATATATGTCATTATTCAACAGCCAGTTTCATTTTTGATGATTTCCCTAAGCTACACAGACTCATTGAGTTGAATGATTTAATCAGCACACTATTTCCTATTTTCTCATTTGCGCACATTAAACCGAGAATATAATCACCCACATTATATGGAAACCCTTTTATGTCCTGAGCGGGTCAACTGTGTTATTTTGAGCTTATTTGGCTTGAAGAAACCTGGATTCTATCTGTTCCATATAAACTGATTAAAGTTTAATTGCATTTACCATATTCCTTATAGATTTTGGTCAGCGTAATTAAACCAATTAAACTAATAACACACTTATTCACAGAAGGTGCCAATAAAAAAAGAATTAAGAGAGACTGTATTTGTCACTCATTTGATTGCATCTTGTGCTTTTTTAGGACTAGATTAGACATCATGGCAATTGATTGAGTGTCATTAAAAAGTGAGGGGCTGCAGTGCTGCGGTCACTCACTGGGCAGCGTCCTAGAGTGCTGGCGCTCCGCTGACCGCAAGGCGATTAAAGGGATAATTTCATGTCATTTAGCTCAACAGACCCTCGTCAGACTTATGGCTCCAAGGGTAACATTTGGGATGCAATGAGTGCTCAAATGCAAATTGAAGATTCTAGCAATTTTATGGAAATGTGAAATGTAAAAAAAAATTATCTCTGCTATGCAGGGATTGGCAAACTTTTTATTAAAGGGGCATAACGTCTCTGTTGCAACTTTTCAATTGGCTGTTGTGATACCATTGTAATTAACTAGTCTACACTCATAAAAAAGAAACATGCCAATTGGTGTCACTCTGCTACGCCCACCAGCCAATCAGGATGAGTATGCAAATTAACCCAACAAAGATGGCGGTTAATTTGCATATGCATGCATAGAGCGAAGACTGAAGGCTTCGCCCCAGTGAAGACTGAAGACGACTGAAGACTAAAGAGGCTTGGCTTCTCCTCTGTGGCCAGAGCGAAGGCCTGGGTCCCAGGTGCCAGCAGCCAGGGGAAGGAAGGCCTATTGCTCGAATCTCTTTGTCCAATGGGCCTCTAGTTATTAATAATAGGAAAGAAGCAAAGGGAAGGCCAACATTACAAGCATGTTCCCTGCAAAGCACTGGGGGAGGGGTCCAACAAAGGGAAGACAGACTCAGACCTGGTCCATTGGGAGTGACAGAGGGAAGGTGCTTGTCTGTCAGCCACACCTGGGGACAGAGATGCTTGGCCAGAATGGGCGTGGCCACTGCAAGAGCTAGCCCTCTTGTGCTCTTATGCTTTCCCATCCTTGGCCTTCTTGTTGCTCAGGACACGTCCTCTTGCATTTGCCCATATGGCCCATGGCCATGTGGACCGCCACATGCAACGGACTAATGGACTGCAGCTGGCCTAATGCTGAGCTGGACCCAGCTTCAACATGGAGGGGACACTTGGCCACTGGCTCTGCTTCTCGCTCCACTGAGGCCCCAGCTCCACTGCTCCCAGGACTGGACTGAGGGAAATGGGGCCTTGGGAACCCAGGGTGTAGTTCCAGGGAGACGAGGCGTTCTGCCATCTCACCCTCCCGAGGGGCCTCCGGAAATGCTTATTCCAGTGGCACCCAAGAAGCCCCTCCCACCCTCAATGAGGGGGACGAGGCATGCTCCCCTCTGTTAACACGTTGTCGTGTGAAAGATTTAGATGATGAATAAACGGCAGGTCCCAATAAACCTTCACTTAAAGGAAGGGCCAGGCCCCAGGGCCTGGTGGTGCACAAGAGGGTCTCAGCCTCCGGAGGAGAGACGGTGATAAACTACTTCCTTCCGGGAAACACGCCAGAAGCCGCGTTGCTCTTTGTCCCGACAGGTGTATGCGAGCGTCACCGACAGCCCTCGAGCACAACAAGCGAAAGGTTGGCTTCCTTTTGGGAACATAACATACAATCACCGGTGTATTCGGGTCTGACTTCATGTTTGTCTCTCCTACACGGATTCATCCGAAAAGCAAAACGAAGGATAGTGTATTGTTTTTCTAATTTTAAAAACCCATATAAAGCACGTGCTGATTGCGACCACTTTTAACATGTCCCAATCAGGCGTCATTAGCTCATTATTCCCCAGCAACTAGTGAGAGGCGCTCAAGTGATGGATCTGCTTTTCACTTTAAGGGCTCGGGGAGAGAAGCCCCTGAGATGTCAGTGGGAAAGGGCAAACATGACACTATTTGATGAGCGTGGTTGGTTGCGGGGTGGGAGGC
Organism: Myotis lucifugus; assembly: GCF_000147115.1. Taxonomy (NCBI): domain Eukaryota; kingdom Metazoa; phylum Chordata; class Mammalia; order Chiroptera; family Vespertilionidae; genus Myotis; species Myotis lucifugus. Next base: position 616,569 of record NW_005871396.1, on the reverse strand, counting down.
AGCAGCTGAGACTGCAGGGGCAGGGGCGGCCATACTAATAGTTTACAGCCCTGCGGGTCTGCCTGGGAGCCGGGAGGAGATCGTCCATGCAGAACGCCCTCTCCAGTGACCTCCAGCCTCCACTCTGAAGAAGAAAAGCCTCCTCATTCAGATTCTGAGACCTCTTCCTGCTCCTGCAAAGTCATTTGCACACCATTGATATGGAAATGTCCCCGTCCTGGTGGCCTGGCCGCCCCGGGCTAAGCCCACGGTTTTCCACATGAAACCCTGGGATCACTTTCTTCTTATCAGCGCAGTTGGGTTTCTAGGGAGATGGCCTTCCGCTTTGCGGGGACGGCGTTAGCTGCTGATAGAGATATCTTCTGAATTGTGTTCCCAGAATCGAAAAATGTGCTTCCCATTCTAGACGCCCCGGTGGTGCCCTCCTGGGTTGGCAGAAGAGCCGTATTTTAATCACATTTAAAAATCCAGCATTATTCGCGCATCAAAGGAGGCCAGGGAGCTCCCTGCAGCCCTTCTGCTCCGCCCGGGAGCCCGCGCTGCCCACAGCTCACCTGTGCCGCCCCTGCAAGTCATTAAAAATGCAGTAACTGTGCTTCTGAAGTCCGTCCACCTAAGACACTTCCCACCCTGCAAGAATTTGACGGTTTTATTTGAACCCTGCTGGCGACAATTGCAACAGGCCGAGAATGCTCCCGAGCAGGGCAGTTTTTTGCTTCATTTGTGGTTACAATCAAAGGAGACCTAGGGAGGTGGCATGAAGTTCACTGGCAGAAGCCTAGGGGGGTGGGTGGAAGGAGCAGGGAAACCTCTGCGACTGGATAAAAAATAAAATGGAGACGCACCTGTTTCACGTCGGTGGGTGCAGGGTGGTCAACAATGAGCATGGACAGCACCTAGAGGAGATGGTCTTCAGGGGGCAACATGGCAATGGGGCTCCAAGGTCTTCTGCCGCCTGCTCTGCTGTGAGCTTCTGCCCCGAGGGGTCTGGATTGCGAAGTATGTCACCCTCGATGCAGACCCCATGGACTCGCTCAGGCAAAGATGGTTGACCTCTGTCAGGGAAGAGACCAGCTTCGGCCATGACCACCCACCGCCTGGCTTTTAGCTGGAAGGTTTTCATGTCAGGCCCTCACGGGTGGGCTGGCCACAGTAGGTCTCCGAGTGGAGTTTGTCAGGCCGCCATGCAGGCCTCCCCCAAGCGGGTCAGGTGCGGTGCGGCTCCTTTTTGTCCACAGGCTGCTGTGCCCTGGGAAGTCGAAAGAAGCAGGCCGTCGAGGGTAGAGTACATTGAGCCTGAGGACATACGTGCACTTCCTCGCTGTTTAAACTCTCTGTGTATTAGCATCGATGAACAAAGTAATCGTAGCCACCTGATTCTTTTATGCTTGTTCATACAATCCACTCATTTACATAACAGGTCATTCCAAATGGGCCATTCTGTTATTGGCATAATTGTCCAGGTTCTGCTATTCATATAATTAGGGGTAATGCACATCTGAGCAGTTTTCCAAACCATAATTAGGAGGGCACAGTGACATACAGAGAAACAAAGGCCCGTGCTCATTAGAATAAGGGGCGGGGGATCCTTGACCCCATTCCAGGCACTGGGCAGGCTGAGGCCTTCAATGAGGGCATGAGTCTGTGAGAGCTCCCCTTTTTCTGAAGCTGACGGGGGTGGAACCCTGTCACAGTCAAGCCCCCATAAGGGCTTAAGTTAATTTTCTATTTGCTTCAACAAAAGTGTTCTAATATGCTAACCAATTTACAGACTGTCCCAATCAAATAATAATAATAATAATAATAATAATAATAATAATAAGTGGCTTGAACCTCTACAAAGCCCTTGACATTGACCCCAAATCTGTGGACAGTCTCGTGGTCAGCATCCTTGCCCATTCTCTTCAAGGATTCTTCATCAGCTTCCATATCTTCTCAGGAATTTTTGAGACGGCCAGAGCCTGAGGAATATTTTTCTCATGCTTTGAAACTTGTGGGAATTCTGATTAATGTACATTTCTGGCAAGAGTTATATTTCCGAGAGGCAGTACTGCCAGTATATACGTATATTTTTTATAATGAGAATCTCAAAGTGATTTTTATACAAATCTAACTACTCCTTTAGTGTAAATAATGATATAGAATTTGCATGTAAACCGCTATTCAATAAATCACCTTTCATGATAGATATTTTCAATGCTTAGGATTATGGTTTTTAATGCAAAATTTAAACACATTAGTTTTATGGTTTTTTAGTGTTATGAATCTTCTGGAAGGATATTTTGTGTATTGTTCCACTATGGCTTATCCTCTTCTATTTCTGGACAAATAAATCAAATTTTATCTGCATCAGTAACCCCTCTCTCGGAAATATTTAATAATGAGTAATGACCCAGCATGGGTCAATGAGCCGCTCTGTAACTGATGACTCTCCAACTGCAGGAAACAGGCGAGCATTTACTCAAATATGAAGAACTCTGAAAGGAACATGTCATCTGTGGAATGAGGAGAAAAGACTGAAGATGGCAAATTCTGAAGTGTAACAGCTCATTAATTTCTCAGGTATTTTCTAAAAGCCAGGAACTATTCTTGGTGCTGAGAATACAAATATAAATAGAGCCAGAGCTCACAGGCTCTATGGAAAACTCAAAAATGGAGTGGAAGCCCCTCTTATAAACTTCCCGGGTGCACCCTTTGCTGCTTCTGTGATCACCCAGAGAGATGAAGTCTAGTCTTTCACAGTTTCCACATTCATTTTTTCATGTTGTCATCATCACGTCATCAAATAGAATGACTATTCTCTAAGAATTCATGTTGTCCCTCCTACAGGCTCACTTTTTTAGCTGCCTAGAAATCTGTGCTTTTTAATTTTAATATTTGTGTTAGGGTCATAATATAAAAATTCAACCACATTTTATATTCAAATGTATGGGTACACGTTTTTATCTTACAATGGAAGCGTTGTTTTTCCCTTCCATCTTTTTTTGTTATTGTTACAATAATTTTACTATTATTTATGTTACTGACCATAATTTATTGCTGCCAATTTTGGTTCTGACAGTCAATAATTTTCCATAGCTATTAAAGACAAGAATCTCTTAAAAGTACCTTCATTTAGCCCTAGCCAGTTTGGCTCAGTGGATAGAGCATTGGCCTGCAGACTGAAGGGCCCCAGGTTTGATTCTAGTCAAGGCACCTACCTAGGTTGCAGGTTCAATCCCTGGTTCTGGTCAGGGTGCATGCAGGAGGCAACCAATCAATGTGTCTCTCTCACATGGAAGTTTCTTTCTCTCTCTCTCTGTCTCTCCCCCTCCCTTCCACTCTCTAAAACATCAATGGAAAAATATCCTTGGGTAAGGATTAACTAAAAATAAAATAGATAAATAAAATAAAACAATGGAAATTTATTTTTAAAAACAACACACCTTCATTTAACCACTCCTAGGAATCACCTCTCTGTCTCTCTTTGTAGGTACTGCACTCCTGTGGCCTCAAGATATTTCTTTAAGGTGTCTGCTAATGAAGGCTTAACTTACGGATTCTCTCTGCTTTTGTTTGTCTGAAATAGTCTTCAGTTGTTTTTATTTCTGAAATGCTATTGGCTGGGTATATAATTCTGCATTGACAATTAGGTTTTTTCTTTCAGCTCTTTAAAAATGCCGTGTCATTTTCTTATGGCTTGTACAATTTCTGGTGAAAAGTCTGCTTTATTTCTCACCTTTAGTTGTCTGTAAGATGTTCTTAACTTTGGCAAACTTAGTGATTTAAATAAGAGGTGTTCACGACCAAGGCATTGGCAGATCCAGGGCTGGTGAGGGCGCTGCTCCTGGCCTACAGGTAGCCGTCTTCTCACTGCGCCCTCTCGTGGCGGAGGGAAAGGAACTCCCTGGTCTCATAGGGGCACGGGGCCTTACATGCTTGTAAGGAGGCCTCGCCTCTCACCTTTCTTCAAGGGGAGCGCTCAAGTCTCACTTCTCCCTGCAGATACCTCTTTTCTTAAACTTCGGTGACTGCTCCCTGACCTCAGCTTCATGGCAGGTTGAAGAAACGTGAATCTGTATCTTATTCAGCTTTTTCTTTTTGTTGCTGGAGGAGCAATGTTCTTTCCACCTTTTTACATCTCAGACCGAATCCAAACTATTCAATATATCCTATTCAAAAGTAGCTTGCCATCATCTGTGTTCTACAAGTAAACTTTGACTGCTTATCTTAAAGAAAATGGTGTGCTACCCTCTGGCATTGAGGGTGGTTTTGGCAGAGTAGGGTGCCACCATGATTTTCTTTCCTTTTAAAGTCACTTGAATACAGGAAGAAAATATTTTCCTCTATTTTAAAAGTTCAAATAACGTCATCAGTATATGCTAATATACTATTATTCTAAAATATACTAGTGCACTCAATTATTATATAATATGATACTGTGCCGAGCCGGCACAGCCAGGTTCGGTGAACCTGAGAGGGGGCGGTGAAGGATGGAGAAGTCAGACAAGAGAAGAAGGCTGAGGCCGTGTGAGACACTGCTCTCTGATGGAGAGACAGCGCCACAGCCTGCAAGACAAGTCTTTATTTTAGAGCCAGATTCCACGAGGCAAAGTCAGGGCGTGGTCAAATGTTTACAATGTTTTTGTGGGTTTCGAATCCACTCAATCACATGCACCTGGTCCAGCTTTGTTTACTTGCTGCCCCTCCCGCAGCCCACATCACTCAGCCACGTGGGCCCACAGGTTCGGACCATCCACAGCCATGGCCTTTGGCTGTCATTGTGCTGGGACTTGCATGTGGCTTTGCCACGAGGGGACCGTGCCCTCGCATTAGTCCCAGGCTTGAACCTGTCCAAACGCTGTAGCTGCTCTCCACATGATACAATATATAATATAATAATGCAAAAAGCAATATCCTATGCAAGTTAGTGTGTTATATAATACATATAGGCATATTTAATATACACTTCATAAATAGTGCACAATATAACACTATAGAGTTTGTGGTCATTTTTTTCTGGTACAACAATGTGCCCTTTGAGATTATTTTGTTTCATTGTTTTAGTCTTCCTCTATGATTTGCATGTCTCCCTGGGCTCTTTATCACTAATTCCTTTGATCTCTTTTCTTATTTCCATTTTAATTTTTACTGTATGACCCTTGTGGACTCTGCAGCTATAGGAAGATGCTCCTCTTTCAATCATGCTTTGTTATGTCTATGCAGGGACGCTGGACCTAACCCTTTCTTATTGCTTATTTTAGAATAATGAATACATAGGCATCCATAGGCAGTTCTTCAGGGAAGAGGCAGTGGGCCTTGCAGATTTCAGCTGTCGTCTCCTTAACTGCCACAGAGATGAACTGCTGCTCTGAAACATGCGGGGTGTCTGTGAGACCCAGGGTCTCTCCAAGAGCCCGCAGTTTTGAGGCCTCCCAGAAGCCCCGGGTGCTTGGTTCTCCTCTGGCCACTGTTACCGAGTCCAGGGGTCCTTGCCTTCCCCGGCGACTCGTCTGCTTCAGAAGCTGTGTTTTTGTTCGCCTTTGAGCTGTCACCTGTGGGGCTCTGAACACTTTTGTTACGCCTCCTCTGGTGCTCGCCAGGCACGTGATATTTGTTCGATCTCAGCCCAACTCATAGCAGTTCTAAATGCAGGCAGCGTTCTCTTGCTTTGAAAGTGTTCCTGTTCTGGAAACTTCTGCCATCTGCCACTACTAGGCTCCCTCTCTCCTCCCAGGTCTTCTCTTTCCCAATACTTTGGCTTTCGGCTCATATCTTCTTACCCAGTTCTGATGGCCTGCGTTGCTTTTGATGGTGGTTTCATATAGTTTGTAATCTGTTTTCTCTGTTTCCTAATTGGCTGAACAAGTCTTTTCTGGATTATTTTTGCTGCTTGTCCTTCGTGTCTTACTTGTTTTCCTATGAGAAGGTAGAACAATTCTGAAATAACTTATCTCAAGTTTTTATTTTTTACTAGAGGCCCAGTGCATGAAATTTGTGCACGGGTAGGGTCCCTAGGCCTGGCCGGCAATCAGGGCCGATCTGTGGGGTGACGGGTGGGGCAACTGGGGGCTCTTGCATTGAGCATCTGCCCCCTGGTGGTCAGTGCATGCCATGGAGATTGGTTGTTCTGCCATTTGGTCTAATTCAGTGGTCTGCAAACTGCGGCTCACGAGCCACATGCGGCTCTTTGGCCCCTTGAGTGTGGCTCTTCCACAAAATACCGACTTCTGAGCATGGGCCACGAAGTTTCAATCTCACTGTACATGTGCGCCCGCACATGGTATTTTGTGGAAGAGCCACCCTCAAGGGGCCAAAGAGCCGCATGTGGCTTGCGAGCCGCAGTTTGCCGACCACTGGTCTAATTGCATATTAGGCTTTTATTACATAGGATTTTTGCTGGCAGCTACTAATACTTTCCTAATTGTTTCGGTAGTTTTTGAAGTAAAAGCTGTATAAGATGATTGATGGTTCACTGGTTCTCAAAACTGATATCTCCAAGCAAACTTTTAATTAATATTATCTACTGGACTTTATAGTATAAAATATGTTGAATACTAAACCAACTACATTTATGAAATAATTGTTCATTGTCAAAGAGACATTTATAATTTCCAATTAAAGTTTCTGATTAGCATGAACATAATGACTCACTCTCACTGAATTGATATAGTACTAGACAATACAAAGAATAAAAAGATTTAATTAGTCTATGAAATCTTAATGCTAATAAATTTGCATCCTCTTTTTGGCTCTCTAAAACATATTTAAACACCAATTACAATCAATGTGGAAGGATTCCGAAGTGTCTAGAAAATTGTGTTCAGAAATGACTTTTGAACTTTCTTTTTATTGTAAATGAAACTTTAATTGCTTTGTAGTTCATTTAAATTATTTCACTTAATTTTGCATAATAAAAATACAGCTATCTGAACCTTTATATGGTGATTTTATGATGAAGTTAAAATGGCAAATACAAATGTTTAAATATCTCACTGATTAAATAACGTTTCTGATGAGCTGGTAGCCAGCATCTCCCTATCACCAGGGAGGCCCAGCCTTCTGGAAGCTAGCTGTTTGCTTTTCCTTTGGCAACATTTCTCTCAAATATGAGGAAAATATGATTAATTGGGGTTTGTGTTCTTAATTTATTAACATAAATAAATAATTTATCAAATAATTTATCAAATAATTAAAGTATTCAATTATATTAAAAACAACAACAACAACAATTGACAGACTCACTATTCAAATTAAGCACTGAAGCATTCCCCATACAGTTGAAAACACCTGTGTGCTTCTCCAGGCTGGACTCTTTCTCCTTGTTGTGGGTGAACCACGCCCTAACTTCAGGCCTTATTACTTACTGACATGTATTTCTAGTCTCACTGTATATGTAGGTAACCTTGAGGAATATGAGAGTTATTAATGTTTCAATTATATGCAAATCAGCTACATGTACTTTTTATCTTGAATTTTCTGTCAATGTTAGAAGTGTGTGATTCATCCATGTTAAAAGCATTTCACATTAGCTCATTAATTTTCAATGCAATATACCATCCTTAATTATGAAAAATCAAAATTTAGTCTTTCATTGACTTCTTGATCAAAATTTTTGTGGTTTTCAGTCATTTGTTATTATAATCAATGTTCTTAGTAATAAATATTGTACATATATATGTGTATACATATATTGTAGCTTTATGTTTTAGAATATTTTTTCCTTTAAACTGTATTATTTTCTTAATGGACATCAGAACGTTGCTTATATCAATTAAACACTTTCTGTTTAATTAAGCATCATAAACAAATTAAAGGTGAGAGATTTTTTTTTAAATGTTGAGAGCAATCTAAATTTGAAAAATACTTAAAATGATTTTTGTTTGTTGCTTTTTTATTGGAACAAACTAAGGTTATTCAGCGGTGTGTGGATCCTACGATGTTAATTATCGTATCGTCCACATAAGGAGCTCCGCTGGGCAGGCTCTGGGCAGCGCACTGCCCTCCCTGTGCTGCACTTAAACAGTTATGAGAAACATTTCCACGCCCGAGCCCCGGCCGCTGTACAGAGTGATTCTATCTTGGGAAATTAAATGAAAGTAAAGAAAGAATCTCCAAAATATCTGACAGTAATTCAATCAAACACACAGAGCTCAACCTTCAAAACGCGTGAAGCCGCTCGCTCCCTGCGAAAGTGAGATGCTGGCTCGCCCTCCCACGTGCTGGAAATCCAGGCCCTAATGAGAACATGCAAAATGCCTGCACGCCATCACAGCTTCAATATCTACTTTTCCTGTATTTTTCGGGCAAGGAACAAATGCACGAAAATAATAGTTTCCAGGCCGTTTCGAAGGCTTTAGTTAATGAACTTAGTTTTCTTCATTGGAATTCAATTGATGCCGCAGCTGATGCCCGCATCTCACTGGAAAACAGCGGGATGGAGAGAGGAGCTCCCTGCTGTGATGTGAGAACGTCAGGTGCGCTTCACATCTAGTCCTTCTCTTCCTTCCTTTGAAGCTGCCGACGCCATTGGAGCCTCCCGGTGCAGGACACAGAAAATGCACTTCCCTCCCTGCCCACGTCCTCAAGGTGTCGTCCTGTCTTCTGTGCGGGTGAGGACTTCCCGTGGAAGACACATCTTCATTGAACGCCCCATTCAAAGGCCAGTTTGCATAAGACCGTCAAGCGGCTGGAAAAGAACAGCAGCCCTGACACTGTGTCTTTCAAGGCCCAGCTCTGCGTACGCTGTGACCAGGGGAACGATGGGATGGTGGAGAGGGGAGCCTCGGAGAGATTTTAGATTTCCTTCTTTGGTTTGGTAAGAGATGAAACCCGGAAGGCAGTCACCGAGCCTGTAAACAGGCGTCTCACATCATGGCCTTGCTTTGTGTTTTCCAACATACAGGTCTTCCCTGATCCCCACAGACTAGGAGTCGTTGGCATGGCTCGTCATAAGCGCGCCCAGGAGGTGAGTATATTCTACAAATGGAAGAGGGTGTCCGTAGAGACTGGACCGTCAGTTTTTGAAGCTAGAAAATGGCCAATTAAAAGCATTTAGGCAGGTTCTGACTTCCTGGGCAGCTCACCACGCTCCCTGTGCTGAATTTAAATAGTTCTGAGGCCTGGTACTCCGGGGAAGGCGCCTCCTTGTTTGGGAAGATGGATTGAGCGACCCTTCTGGCTGGTGCAGGAGACCCCCTTATCCACGGAGGAGGCAATAGGAGTGGAGGGGACCCTGGGCCCTGGAGGCTGCAGCCCTGCAGGGGTTCCGAGTCTCGGTTTCTAAAAGCCTCAAGTTCAACAACATGGATCTTGAGGGCGGGGTCTGGAGCCCGAGCAGCCGACCCTCATGACAACAAAGGCATTTCTGGTCTGGGGTCTTGTCTGGTGTTCGGAACCCTCCCTCAGGAAGGGGGTACAGGTTTTGTCACTCTCAGAATTCCTGAACCAATCAGGGGTCCCCGTTATCGCTTCCCTTGGTTCTGGACTGGACAGGGGGCACCAGGGGGCTGGGCCATTCTCAGGGGTCCAGTGTCTACACATTTCTAGCTCCCCCTCTGAGGGCCTCCCCAATCCTGTGCCCTTTATTTGTGTGTGTGTGTGTGTGTGTGTGAGTCGGGCAGGAGGGAGGCGGGAGGGCACACTGTGGGTGTTCCTGCCCTGAGCTACAGACCTAACTCCTGAAACTTGTAGCTACAGGCCCCAACCCTGACACCCAAAGGCCCATTGCACATTAATGATCCCTGTGCCCAGAATAAAGGTTAAAGTGAGATCACGGTTCGTCTGAAAACAGATGCTGTTTTCAAAGTCTCAGCGTTCACAGTGATGCTCTAAAAGGTCCTGAGCAAGCCGAGCCCAAACAAACAGGAAGTAAACAAACCCGGCCGGAGACCTTGACTTCCTGTAGCCAATTCTTCTTCTGCGAACTGAGGATTAAGCCACTGAAAATACCAGAGAATGTTTGGAAAATGTTATTTCTCTGCTGTTCTCTGTGTGACAGGAAAACCTCCCTAAACTATCGAGTCTACTTAACTGAAGTGGAGGTTAAAAATATCTCCCTCACAGCGAGGCTTTGAGGGCCACGTGAGAATACACGTACCAGGGACTGGCAGAGATCTGCACTCAAAATTAGTCTGCAGTGCAATTTAATGGTGAGCAGACCGAAAAGAAAAATCGGAAATTCCATACCCTTTAACCCTCATCTGACCTCAAATGTTTGTCTCAGGCAGCAAACTTTCTCTACCAAGAAACAGAAATATTTTTGGCTTTGAAGGCCTGTGGCCTGTCACATTGTTTCATTCTGTCATTTTAGGGCACAAGCTCCCAGTGTGATTATGAGTGGACATGACTGTATTCTAATAAATCTTTATTTTAAACACAGGCCAGGGGCCAGATTTGGCCCACAGCTATCGTTTTTGCAAAGCCCTGATTTAGTAGATTTCAAGATATGAATATGAATCAGACTTTTGAAAGAGAAATTTTTATTCCTTTATCTTTTGGTGTAATATAACCTAGCATCCAATTGTTTTGTTTGTGTTTTTTTTTTTTTTTCAAATCGGTTGCCACCTGTATTTTGGAAATAAAGTTACATAGTCTTTTAGTGGATTTCTAGAGACGTGTGAGTTTAAGATGTGACACAGAATAGCTTCTGTGATAACCAACATTATTTCTTTTAACTTTTCCATAAGGTCTTTATGAAAATTTACAACCTAAAATTACATGCAAATTTTAGTGGTATGTTGCCTAGTTAACTGACTACATATTGCTTACAGACAAAATACCACTGATTTCTCAAGACTCTTGGACAGTAAATTTGATAATTCTAGGGACCAAATAAAAAGATGCAAGAAGGAGTCTATATTGTAATGTCTCTGGGACAGTGAGCAAAACTGCGTTTGCTAATGAAGACACAAATAGGCACCGTTGCTAGTGTACAGAGAATGCTAACTCAGGGAGAAGATGAATCTCTGAGAAGGTTCCCCTCCATCCCTTGTTATCACGGGGAGCTTTCTACATGGAGAATATTACTCCAGGTGTGAGAAATTGTGCGTGTTTTTTATACAGGAGCAGCAAGGGTGACTCATATTTATTACAGAATTATTAGGTCAAGATATGGGAACTTGGCTTTTAAGAACTTGTGTTTTAAGGAACATATGAGTTAATTTTAAGTTGAAGTCTTAGGCCAACATTCCAGAATGAGAAAAATAATCTAATCCACAATCAATGTTGTAAAAAAAAAATAAAGGTGTTATCAAATGGGGAAAATACACAAGGACAAAAGGCTGTTAGGAATCCATCATTTTAAATGAAGAGTTGGCATCTTCATACATTTGACCACATCCCCAGATGCTCACTTGGAGATGACATTATCCATTTCATATAAAGTGCGCCCCACGCAGGGCTCAGTGCAATAGTAGTGGGTTGAGTGGAGAGAATGCTTTGTGGATTCATTTCCACATCTCTCCTCGCCGAATTACATCTTAACTAACCATCTCCCAAGCCCAGCCATCCGAGTTCATGGTTCGGAAGAACTGGCATCCACAAGCATCATGAAAGGCACCTGAGAGAGGCAGGATGAGCCCCCAAACAAGATTCCGAGGCAGTGAGAGGCACCCCTTCGGCGTTCGCTTTCCGGAAGGCGTCCTTTCACAGCCGAAAGTGCAGTGCTTTCCCGGTGTTAATTTTCCGGATCTCTAGGCTTTCCTATTACAGCTGATCAAATATAAATACGTTCCTATAACTAGATTGCTGGGAACTTGCTCCAGATTGACCCGTGACCTTCAGTGCTGAAAAATGGATATGCTTGATTGCTCCACGCTGATACTGAGCATGTTCAATTAATGCTTACATTATGAAGGACGTGCAAACAACACAAAGGGAAATTAAATCCTTTTCACTATCTGTCTGCGTCGGAGCACTCATAAATGGAAATAAGTGCGAAGCGCTGTCCTCAATCAATTTCAGCTCCAGTTCCTGACCTGAGTATGCTATGCGCACCCATATAGATTCCCTTAATTAAATGTGGTTCAGCGAGCATTAATGGTATTAAAAAGAGAGGGGGGGGGAATGGGCCTCATATTACTACTCATCGTGTTGTTGGGAAGGACGATAGGAAGATGGATGAAAAGGGACGCTGGCGAGGAGAAAGCCGCTGGGTACGTTACCGTAATGGTCTCCTCTGATGAGTGATCTCAAGGCAGGACGTGAAGGGTGGCACTCGTGTCTCCTCGGCGATCTCCAGCAGGTCCCAGGGGTACAAGACAAGGCAGAGCCAGGACGGCACTGTGAGCACGGCGGTCCTGGTTTGGTGTGGTCACATTCACTTGTGAGTTATTTTGACGCGGTTGCAAACATTTTCAAGCCTCTTCCGACACCCATTTAAGCAACCCGAGATACTTGATGAGACTCAGCCTTCTTCCTTCCACATGGAAGGCATGTTGTTCTCCCCCGGGCTGGTAGACAGCTCCAGTGTCTGTTTCTCCTTTCTGACCGCTGCCTCCTCTCCTTCTCGCCTGGCTCCTCTGTCCGCTGCACAGCCAGCGAATGTCTCCCAAGAAGCCACAGGCGTCCACGGGGCTGTGGTCTGCAGGGAATCCATGGTTTCCCCGGGGATTTTCCTCTGCAGACACCTGAAACGGTGCTCCCTACACTGAGCGCTGTTTTCATCCTGTGATATTCTGGAAAACCATGTGAGAAACTGCTAATTAAAGGTTTTCACTGGGATAACTCTTTCCTCCCTTTACTTCGGAGCCTAGGAGAGCAAGATCCGACAGAGTGGAGGGGTCACAGATGGACACAGGAGGTAGGAGGAGGAAAGGAGCATCTAACTTTTTGGGCTAGGATAGTCAGTCCATAAAAGACCTTCTGCAGCACCAGTTGATGAGGAGTATATTGCCTTTGATAACTATATTTATAAAAGCCTAAGCGACCATTATGACTGACCATAATGACCGGAATGACTATAACGAACGGTCAACCAGTTGCTATGATGTGCACTGACCACCAGGGAGCAGACACTCAATGCAGGAGCTGCCCCCTGGTGGTCAGCCAACCTCCCACAACTTCCCCCCTCCCACCCCCCATAGGCCTCGATCTCCTGCTCTCCTGCCAGGCCGAGGGACCTCACCCCTGCACGAATTCATGCACCGGGCCTCTAGTATGTATTAAAGAGCTACTGGTATGACAAGGTAAGTCTTGGAGAGCAGGTAAGACTTAATAGAGAGCAAGAATGGGTTGCATGTTAAACTATTGTGCCAGACTATTAGTGAATACAAAAAAATGACAGACACTTCCTTCTCCTAACTCCTGGGGGTTAAGTTCCAAAATAAGGAATTAGAACCTATTGAAGCTTCACACTGATGTCAGGAATCTGCTGGCCTTGGTTGGTCCTGAATGTATTCTGACCAGGAAGATCCTTGAGAAGCTGAGCAAAGCACTTGGTCTGCCAACATTGACGTCTTTTAAGAAGAATGTCCTACTGCTACTGGTGGCTCCAGAATCAGGCATTTTCTTTTTTAATGTGTTTAAAGTATTACGTGAGTCTCCTTTTCCCCCCGTTGACCCCTCCCTGGCCACTCCCACCCCACAGGACAAGCCCCTACCGCTCCAGTGTCTATGACCATTGGTTATGCTAATATGCATGCATACAAGTCCTTTGATTGATCTCTTAGCGCCCACCCCCCACCCCCACCCCCGCCTTCCCTCTGAGGTTTGATGGTCTGTTTGATGCTTCTCTGTCTCTGGATCTATTTTTGTTCATCAGTTTATGTTGTTCATTATATTCCACAAATGAGTGAGATCACATGATATTTATCTTTCTCTGACTGGCTTATTTCACTTAGCATAATGCTCTCCAGGTCTATCCATGCTGTTGCAAATGGTAAAAGTTCTTCCTTTTTAAAGCAGTGTAGTATTCCATTGTGTAGATATACCACAGTTTTTTAATCCACTCATCTGCTGATAGGCACTTAGGTTGTTTCCAAACTTTAGCTATTATAAATTATGCTGCTATGAACATAGGGGTGCATATGTTCTTTCTGATTGGTGTTTCTGATTTCTTGGAATATATTCCTAGAAGTGGGATTCCTGGATCAAATGGGGCATTTTTTTTTAACTTTGGGAGACTCTGAATGAAAGAAAACCCACATTTTTAGTGAAATGAGGAACTGACTTTGATTGAATTAGTTTTAGTTGATCATGGAAGGGGCTATCGAAGATTTTTATCACATTACTAGAGGCCGGGTGCATGAAAATTCGTGCATTCAAGGGGGGTCCCTCAGCCCGGCCTGTGCCCTCTT
>NW_005871396.1:561367-601927 GCF_000147115.1 Myotis lucifugus | reverse complement strand
GCCATCAGCCTGGCTTGTGGCTAAGTGGAGCTCCCTGTGCGATGCGGGGGACCACCAGGGGGCAGCTCCTGTGTTGAGCATCTGCCCCCTGGTGGTCAGTGAACATCATAGCTACTGGTCGTTCCCAGTTGTTCCGCCATTAGGGTCAATTTGCATATTACCCTTTTATTATATAGAATTTTATCTGGTTTTGATAACCGACTCTGTTAGGTTAGGCAAAGGACAGAGGGATACCCATGGTCTCTGCCCTCCTCACATCAACCTATGTCTTTCCTGTATTTTTAGTTTCAAGTTCTTCTTCTCTACTAGCTTTTAAATATACTTGAATCTCCTCAAGCTTAAAAAGCAACAACCACAATACATGTCCAAAAGGAAAAGAGAAGGAGGAAGGGAAAAGAAAATAACCTCCAAGGTGTCCTCATGCTGGTGTTTCCGTTTCTATGCAGCCCTCCCCTCCTCTCCACAGCCACGTTTCCTAAGAGATTTCTCTGCAGCTGTTCTCTCCACATCTGTACAACCTACTTACACTGGAATTTATCTTCTATGCCCACAACCCCACCACAAATATTTCCCCCAAATCACCCAATGACCCTGTAGTTAAATGTTGAGGGCATCTTTTAATCTGATCGTACTGACCTTCAGAAGCATCCATGACTGTCAGTCTCCTCTTCTCAACCTGCTTGGCTCCCATGATGCTTCACTCTTCCAGTTGGCTTCATTCGCCGTTGGCCTCCTCCTCAGTCTCCCGTGCAGGCTTCATTTAGGGTCTGCCTCTGAATGTCAACATTACGATCTGAATGTTCTCTCCTCTTTTGCACTCCTTGCATCATCTCAAACATGTTCCCAGTATCAATTATGAATTTTCTGCTGATGATTCCTAAACCTTTATTACTAGCAATCTCTTTTTCAAGAGCCAAGTGTGTTGGTGACAATCCTCTCTGATCATCTGAAATTGGATAGCTCACATGAACCATAGGAAATACATGTCAGAGAATAAACCTATAATCTTTCCCTAAAAGAAGAACTGTGTCCACCCCCGTACTCCCAGTGATTAAACTGCAACTCAATTTTTACAAACCAAAGCCTCAGATTCAGTTAGGACCTCTCTCGGTCAGCTGCCCAAGTTCTGTCTTTGTCCGTCTCTGACTCTGTCTCTCCCTTCACATCCTCATTAAGCTCGTTACTTTGGCCAAGGCAGTGTTATCCCCATTAGCCTACCGTAACGGCTCCTGGTTCATTCCCCGTGTGCAGCTTGCCCAACTGCTGCCCTCCGCAGCCAGCTACTCCCCTAAAATGTTCATTCGTCTGTGCCACTTTCAGCTTCCTCTTGTCTCTCCTTCCACTCCGGCCAAATCTCTACCAACTTCCCTTTGTTCTCTTTGTCCCAGCCATAATGTAAGAATTCTCTTACATGTAGGCCTTTGGATTCTGCCTAAAAAATAGACTTCCTATAAAATGCCAAGTTTACCCCTTCTCATCCTTCAGAATTCTGTGCAAATGATACCATTTTTCCCCCCAAGAAAATCTTAGCATCTCCCAATTCCCACCCCAAACTAATATAGTGTCCCTTGCTATGATTCCCTTCATATTTACTAAATTTTATTATAAATGTTTGCTTCATTGCTTATAAAGTCTAATAAAAGAAAGATGATTGGTGATTATTAGAAGACAGGACCATACTTAGACATCAATAGAGCATCCACTCAAAGGATGAAACATAAAGTTGTTATTTTTATATATATTTATGGACATGGAAAACTATTTTTAATAATCTTCTATGATATCTTGCTAAGTGAAAAAATTAGGGTTCAACATCACATGCACACTATGTTCCAATTACTGATAATTAAACTTGCTTTAAAACAGAAAGGGGAGTGGAACTTCCAGAATGGTGGAATTAATTAATCCTACTACTTAGAGAGTCATTTGTGAATAGTTAGCAGTCCCAGCTGCTGAAGCATACTCTACTACAGGTGGCTTAAGCAAAACTCTTTTTAAATAAGACATATTTTGATGCCCCAAGAAATATGGCTTATGATCTACTATTTTGTAGGTAAATTTGAGAGAGAATGCCATTTAACATTCTTAGGTCTTTTGATCTATGAACAAAGGATGTCTTAATTCATTTACATCTTCAATTTCATTTACCCATGTCTTGTAGTCTTCAGTACACAAGCATGAAAATTTTTTCAATTTATTTTTTAATGTCATTATAAATAGAATTGCTTTATTAATTTTACTTTCATGTTGTTCATTCCTAATGTACAGAAAGACAGTTGATTTTTGTAAATGTATCTTGTATCCTGTAACCCTGCTGAGATGAGTTGTTCACAGCTTTTCAATGCCTCTGTGGACTTCTACATCTGTGGACTTCCTCCTTTTAGGTTTGTGGCCAAGCCCTTGCTTGCCCAGCCAGCATTGCAGCCTCAGGCAGCTGGGATGGTAAACAGTTGCTGCTGATAATTTTTCCCAAACATCAGGGTAGATGTTGCATTACCTCTGCTGACTTAGCCTCAGGAATCCTCACTTCTGCCATATTCTATTCGTTCAAGCACGTCATAAGCTCAGATCCAAAGAGAAAGGATACAGGTCCCATCTCTCAGTGGGAGGAGGGTCATGGAATATCATTGAATAACTCATGCGATAAGATTTGCTGTTGGATTATCTTTGGAAAAGGTAACATGTCACACAAAGTGATAATCATTCGTTTCTCACATATGGTCTCATAAGCACCATCGCGGTGGCTAACAAGTTGTCCTTGTGGTGCTTGAAGCTGATGGGCGCAGTTAAATTGAATTCACCAACTGTTACTTTGAAGGGTATGCTGATGTGGCTCAGTATTTAATACATTTTCTAGTTCCATATGTGAGAGTGCAAACTCTCTCAATTGGGGCCATTTCTGAAAAGACAAAGATATCTACACAAATGTGCTGAGTTAAATTGCTTGAAGAGACAAGTTAGAATCCTTAAATGCAAGGTTACGAATGAATTCCAGGCCTTTAGAGATAGAGATACATGAAAACATATCCTGTCGGGTCACTTGCCCAAACTACAACGTAATATCCATTCCTCTCCCTGAAATGCTGGTCAAGACTCTATTTTATCAGTTGTTGCCATCTGTCATTGAGAATTTTAAACCTCGTTTGCAGAATCCTTGGAGGTAAATGAACACAAAGCCTAGAAATATAGAGGAAATGTAAAAAACTACAAGAAATCTTTAAGCATAGCCAGTTCTTAAAAGGAAGCTCACCTTAAAATATCAGCTCTCCTGTAACATCTAATATTGTAGGGAACCTACTTGATATATGAATTGTTTATAATGATAATTAGTTTACTACCAAGCCAAATCTATTTTGCTTTGACTTTTCAGTGAAAGAATTGCTAGATGGTGAATTAATACATAGTCTACACTCTTGCTTTGTGTCACAGGTAACCTCTGTCATTGCAATGGAGTGCACCCAGTAATTGACTTTGAGATATTCCAATTTGCAGAATGATCACTCTTTCCAACGATACAGAGTAAGGTTTTGATTGATTCAGCAGTTTGGGTCTGACCTTTCTGGCTGGGATTCAGGATTGGTGCTCACAGGGTTTGTTCATTCTAGAACCAGCTCAGACTGCGCTGAGGGAATTACCAGCCTGTAATGAAATGTAAATTAATTCCCCTTTCTTTGAGGTTCAAATGAAGTTCAGTGAGACAAGTCTGCCCAGTACTTATTTCACTGGAATAAGCCCCACTCTGTAGGATAGAGTCATAAATGTCCCACATTTCTTTTTCATTATTAACATAAATAACGCTCCCGCTCTCTCCCATGTGACCATTCCCCAAATAAACGAGGGTGACAGACAACAATGCGCCGGGAGGCCGAGGAGGTACCATCGCACCCAGTGTCTGCCTGGCCCATTTCCCTGCACCCTCACAGAACACGCCTAGGTGATATTTCACAGCTGTCTGGGCGTCTCGTAGCCGGTGAAGTTCATGGGTAAAAGTATCCATCGCAGTACCCATTCTTTCCTTACTGATCCTGCTGTGCTTAGCACAGGAAGGGCCAAACTCTAGACTCTGAAATGCACAGGGTGGAGCCATGATTTTAACCACGTATTTATCCGGCTGTGCGTAGCACAGTAACAGCATGTTCCAGACCATAAAAGCTACCTGGGTGAGCCCATCAGTCATTCCGCCATTGACATACATGTGTTTTACAAAAGCATCTTCTTCAAAACAATCTATTTTTTTCTCTTGCATATGCATACCCCATGGGCACGGACAATAGTTTGGTGAAGGCCAAGGGAGGGGATGGCGGGAGGGGGGTAGAGATGTGCAAGGGGGGAGGGGGGAAGGGACACCTGCAATTATGTCAACATTAAAAATGTTTAATGAAAAATGTTGCTGATATATATCTGTCAAGGTGGTTTCTGTTCTGCAAATCTCTCTCTTCCACTCCATCAACCATGTGCTATAATAATAGGCACAGTAACGATCATTTTTCTGCTCAGAGACATGCAGTGCCCACCGCTGCTTATAATAATGTGAACACATCAGCCTGGCTCGGAGGTGCTCTGCTATGCGCATCTCTGCACTTTCTCTTGTTAGTATCATCCACACCGTTTCAGTCCCCTCTCAATGACCCTGCATCTACTGGGCACCAATTATCCTGTGAGAAAATGACAAAAGCAATGAGTGAACCTCAGGACTCACAATGATGAGAGAATAGAGATGCAAGGAAACACTTTTAATACAATGAAATGGTGCTATCATAGAGGAAGACGTTGTCCGAGGCTCTGAGAAAGGAAACGCCCAGCTGAGTTGTGGATAACTTCCCAGAGGACACGTGTTAATTGAGCGTTAACAATGAGGAGGAGTTTGTCTAACAGCTGAGGAGCCAACAGGTATTTAAGAAGGAAAGAAGAGAGTGATCAACATATAAAGGCATTGCCCAGCTGGTGTGGCTTAGCAGTTGAGTGTTGACCCAGGAGCCAAGAGGTCACTGGTTCAATTCCCGGTCAGGGCACATGCCCGGGTTGTGGGCTTAGCCCCCAGTGGGGGGCATCCAGGAGGTAGCCAATCCATGATTCCCTCTCATCATTGATGTTTTTCTCCCTTTCCCTTCCGCTCTGAAATCAATAATATATATATTATAGTCACCAAGTTCAGGGCATGATCCACAGCATGACGGTAGAGGTTGTCCAGGGACAGAGTGGTGAGAAATAACTCCATGGAAGAACATGACAACGAGACAAGGGTGAACCTCATGCTGAGAGCCATCGGTGGTATTTTAAGTTGAGCAGTTTCGTGGCCAGGCTTGGTTTTATAAAATAAAGCTGTGAGTAGAGTAGAAGATTGGCCAGAAAAAAAGCAAAAGCTAAAAGCAAAGGGAGTTGTTGTGAAAAGTCATTGAAGTCACCCAGGTAAGATATGATGAGAAGGCAGTTGCTAATTGGGGCTGCTGATTTGTTAGAAAAGAGGGAAATATCCTGAGATAATTCTGAAATATTTTTATGAGAAATGATGACTCTTCAGATATGACAGCTGAGAAAGAAGACCAAATGATTGATGATGACTATTACCTTTTTAGACTGGGTGAAAAGGTCAAAGACAGGGCCATTCCATACGATAAGGACAGCAGGAAGAGGCATTGTTTGGGGGTGTAAAGGAATAAGCTGTGAAGACTGAAGAAAGACGTCCCATTACTCCAAGAAAAAGGGAACAAAAATGCTTACAGATGAATGACAGATTGGCTGGTTTAAAAATGATGAGTCCTTTAAATTTTTTTTTCAAATGAGTTTAAGTCAAAGAATTAGTGAGGAGAGGATGTGGGGAAAAATTGAAAAGCCAAGATGTACAAAAAAGTCACTTCTAAGAGGGTAAAGGCAAGCGAGTCACTACTAGAGCATATAATCCAGATAATAAAATACTTATAATTCTGATACGTGGTTTTGGGGAAATAAGGAACATTTTCATTGTCAACAGGAAGAGAAGTCTGCTGAGAGGGTGCAATCTTTGTGCCATGATGTGAAGATATCACAGAGGGACTGGCCTGAGGGAAGTCTACAGGGGCCATGGACAGCAGCGGCAGTACCATGCCCCCAATTAATTTTTAAATAGATTTCACGACAAAATTGAAGGGAAGGTACAGAGATTTCCCACATCTCCCTGCCCTTACCATCATCCCCCACCCAAAAGTACATTTGTTACAACGGATGAACCCACATGGACACACCATCATCACCCAGAGTCCACAGTCTACATGAGGGTTCTCTCTTGTGTGGTCCATTCTAGGGTTTGGATAAATGCATAATGGCGTGTACCCACCTGCTGGAGGCAAAGACCAAAAAGTAGTTAACATATAAGTGCGAGAGGTCCGTCAGAAGGCTGATGGACTTTGATATTCAGCAAGGACTGAGAATCAGTATAATATTACCTGCTCTGGCTGAATGGCTGAAGGCAATCCCCTGACCTGATAATCCTTTATTGTTTACCACACCTTACCATTGATGTCTGTTTGCTTTGCTAAAGGGCAAATGTATATTCTAGTAAATAAAAAGCTATGGTTCCAGAGATTCAGAGAGCCATTCCACTAGAAAAGGGCCTCCGCCTGGTTCCCCCAATGCCTTCCAAATTTATATTTCTTATCTAGTATATCCATTTGCACACGGCCCCTTCTCAAGATTCTGAATCCTTGCTGCAAAAGGTTGAGGCACCCACTACTATCATATGGAAGAGTTCCACTGCCTTAGAGACCCTCTGTGCTTTGCCTGTTCATCCCTCCTTCGCTCATCACCTCCGGCAACCACTGATGGTTTTACTGCCCCCATAGTTGCCCTCTCCCACAATTTCAGAGAGTTGGGAATATATGGCACGCAGCCTTCCCAGCATGGCTGCTTTCACTTGCCCCTGATTGATTCTGAAGCAGCTGAAACAGACCAATTTGTGTCCATCTTCAGAGATTTAAAATCAATGAATATCATTACATTTTTTGAGGACTCATTTAGATAGTCATCGAATATGTGCTTACGTTGATTGTAGCCCAGCATTCCCTTTTCTGTCCATATACTGATCTATATCTCCATCGAGGATGGTGAGATATCTCGGAGGTGCACCCGGAGAATACTGGATAGCTAATATTTCAGGAATATTCTTTTATGCTTTCCATGGACTACTTCTGACAGAAGGTCCAGCTACAAAGTGGGGTTTGCTCAAAATGTGGCTAAGGCTGATCTGATGTTTACTTTCAGAAGAAACAATAATCAATAAAACAATAAGCTGCTTTTTAAGTATTGTGCCGACTATTCTGCTATTTACATATAAAAGACCTCAATAGTACAAAGCAATGTTGTGTTGTTTTCATTCATTAGATGTAAAGCAGAAGCACCGACTTGAATAACACAATAAATTGATTTTTAGACATTTTTTTATTTTTATTGAAATTATTGGGGTGACCTTGGTTAATAAAATTCTATAGGTTTCAGGTGCACAATTCTACAATACATCATCTGTATATTGTATTGTGTGTTCATCACCCAAAGTTAAATGTCAAATGGTAGGGGGGCGGGTTAGAGAGCAACCAAAGGACTTGTATGCACGCATATTAGCATAACCAATGGACACAGACACTGGGGCGGTGGGGGCTCGCCCAGGGTGGGAATGGCTGTAGGGGAGGGTCAACTGGAGAAAAAGGAGACACATGTAAAACTTTAGACAAAAAAAAAAAAGTTAACTGTCCTTCCATCACCTTTTACCCCCTCTTTACCATCTCCTACCTCCCCTAGCACTCTTCCCTCCAGTAACACCATACTGTTGTCTGTGTCTATGAGTGTGTTTTTTTCTTAATTCATTCTCCCTTTTCACCCAGCCCTCCAAGCCCTCTCTCCTCTGACAGCTGTCAGATGAAGAACATAATAAGTTTCAGTTTTCAGTCCTGCTTCCTGACAGGCTTTTCCCGTAAATTACTTCTGTAGAAGATTCACTTCCAGGGCCCTCACACTACATCCCTTTAAAACTCTCTATAAAAAGTTCCGTGCTTCCTAACTGTGTTACACAAACCACCCTTTGTGGCCAGGCCTCTTCCAGTGGGTATGTAAGCCGTGAGGATATTGTTATTTGAATTTTACTTTTCAAATATTTAATTTGGTTTGAATTCATTATCCATGTTAGATTATTTTATATCTCTTCTAGATCTTTCTTTTTTAAATACTCTACTTTGGAAGTATACTTTTGTATATCTCATGTTTGCAGTTATTCAATAAGTTCTATTTTAACTCTCTTTATCATAGCTTCTGTGTGAAAAAGTGTGGCATTTCACAGCTATCTGTGCCACCCGTCACCCAAACTGACAGTCACAACACCTGTGTGAGATGCAGATTGAAGAGAATTAACATATACAAGTAGAATGTCAACTAGCAGAGGGAGAGTTATTAGAATGCTATCATTTCCAAATTACAGTGCACAGACAAAAATAAAGGGAAATAAAATTTTAGTTATAGAGGATCATAAATATTAATTATAGCCAACTCTCTACTCCGTGGTGGATAGAATATTGCCCATGATTATTAACACACTGCCTGAAGATTCCATGTTTGTTTTACACTCTCATGCATACGATTTAGTTCAGGGAGATTTCAACATTCCGCAAATGAAGCCCGTGTGCATAACATTTCAAGGATAACATCATGCGGGCTATTTATTCAGTCCTGTGCAGTGCAATTAAGACTCATGGAGATAGCAATTTTCATCACAATCACAGTGAGACACTCCGCTCACTTATGAACACGGAGATCTGCTACCCGTTCTGATTGCTAATACGGAACAGAAGGTCCACAATGAGTCATCCTCTCCATTCTCCAACTTTTATTTTTTTCCTGTAGCAGCTGTTAAACTTTTTGCAAAAGTTTTCTCGGTTTGCTTTTATAGCCAACACTGAGCGGAGCTCAGAGCATTGGCTCGGGGAGTTCAGATGAACTTGCAACCTTTATGAGGAGTCGTAAAGCTCCAGTCAGATTTTATACGAGGTGTTTTTTCTTTTTCAGATCTACCAGCGAAAACACCATGACCTCCCCATCTCCTGGCATATACCCTGAAAGGGTCATTTCAAACGCTGGAGCAAGTAGGAGCGCCACCATCAAGAAATGCCTTAACATGGTGGCACCTCACTCAAGGCCTTAAGATGGTTTCTCTAAAGTCTCCTGATGCAAGTGATCATATTTTTGTTGAGACTTAAACTTCAGTCTCAATTATATGTTACAACAGGTGAGTTCCTTTGCTCATCAAAATATGAGCACGTGTTTTAAATTCCTATTGTGTCCTAAATTCTGTGTAACTTAAAATATGCAGTCATGAATATTAGGAAGTTTAAAATCTGGTTTAGAATATGTTGTACGTGCAGTGAACATTAACAAAAGCATTGGCCGAGGGAATATTACATTAAAGAAACATCATAGTTACAACAAGAAATCAGAGGCAGAAGAGACCCTATGGACTGAAGTGTTCAAAATGGTCTCATGTAGCAGGTGGCATGTGAGCCCCGCCTGAGTGATGGAGGGGCCAGGAGTCAGTGCGGGAGAGGAGGCTGCCTGACCCCTCCCTCGGCGCTGCTTCACATGAGGAGAGACTTTCCAACTACAGGAGGCCTCCTCACCCTCACAACCAGTCCACCGGCACCTGACCCCCGCCACCAGGTTGGCGGCTACAGCAAGTGGGCCAAGGGTGTCTGCCCTTGAATGTTCAGAAGGTCCTCTCTGCCAAGGCCTCAGGATGTGTCCCTGGTCTGGGCACCCAGGGAAGCCCGGGGGGGTGACTTCCCTCTGGCACCCCTGTGCCAGCCAGCACTGAGGAGGAGGCCACAGGACCTGGGTGGAGATAGCTCACTACCTGTGCCTGCCACTGCTGGGACGTGCAAAAGTGCCCCCACGTTCAGCTCGTCCAGTTGAAAACGAACCCAACAGACTCCCACATTTCTAGGAATAATTTCAACTCCTTGGCTAATGTGACTACCTACCAAGCAAGTCCGGAGGACATCTAACCTAGAAGGAAAGGGAGCTCATCCAAACACCAGCAAACAAACAGAAAAGCAGAAGCAGCGGGAGGTGCATTGGAAGGAGGAGCGGTGCCCTGTGCCATTTATGAGACCCTTGTTGTTTGACGGTGGGTTCTGCAGCGCTGGTTGCTCACAAACACAAGTTCCTTAGAGGAAATGTAGGAAATAGAGAGAATAATGAATGGGAAGGTCATCCTCTTTATATTTCCTTGTTTATCTTCCAATCAGATAAACCATGTGTAAGATGTGTGTGTAATTCTTTTAAAAGCTAAGGATCCTAATGAATAATTAGCTTTATTTGGATTTTTCACTTAATCTTATGTTGAGCATTTATGTTATTTTTTTTCTTAAAAAAATTCAAGATCTCCAACCATGGACTTTTAAAATATTTTTTTATTATTTGACAGTTCTCCCCCCAGCTTTTGCTATTATGCTAATGCTGTTGTAAAGATTTCTTATTCACATTCTATTATTTCTTACAATGTATTTTTCTGGGAAGTTGCATTAGGGCAGCGGTTCTCAACCTGTGGGTCATGACCCCTTTGGCGGTCGAACGACCCTTTCACAGGGGTCGCCTAAGACCATCCTGCAGATCAGATATTTACATGACGATTCATCACAGTAGCAGGCTTCCTTCTCTGTCTCCACACTGGCTGCTCCATGTGTCCCCACACCTCTCGGAAAGAGGGCATGAAGGACATGGTCTTCCTCTTCTAAGGATGTGTCATGCAATGTCATCTGCTGTTTCCGTTCCCATCTAGTTGGTCTGTTGTCATCTTATGATCACAGCATCCGAGGAAGGACGGGAGAGGCAGTCCTTGGAGGGTGGCCACCGCCCCCTTTACATTCATACACAACCCTATTCATCTTAGTCAGATGCCTTTTAACATTCTCATCTAAAAGGCAAATGGTGGCTCTAGTATAAAAAGGGAGGAAGAGAGAATGGGCTTCATGGCAGGATGACTGGACCAGAGGACAGACAATTTTTCTAATTCTGGAAATACTCGAAATGATCCTCCCCCAATATTAGACATTTCCCCGGTACTCAACACATTCTGTTTAATCCAAGAAAATTTCCTGGGCAATTATTTCTAAGAGTATTTGTAAAGCAGATAACTATTCTTCTTTTTTCGGGAAATGAAGCATGTTAGCCTATTACAGACCCTAAAGCAGCCGTGGGCAAACTACGGCCCGCGGGCCGGATCCGGCCCATTTGAAATGAATAAAACTAAAAAAAGACCATACCCTTTTATGTAATGATGTTTACTTTGAATTTATATTAGTTCACACAAACACTCCATCCATGCTTTTGTTCCGGCCCTCCGGTACAGTTTAAGAACCCATTGTGGCCCTCGAGTCAAAAAGTTTGCCCACCCCTGCCCTAAAGTGTCCGGTAGTCAACCTATCTTTAATTAGAATGTTAAAAGATGGCTGACTAAGACGGATAGAGTTGTGTGTGAAGGTAAAACTTGATAAATATACTGACTCTCTTGGCCATCGTTTCAGGGAATAATTGCCAAGGACATTTTCTTGGATTGAACAGAAAGCAAGGAATTTCTTGATAACCAATGTCAGAATGTTTTCTTGTGTCAGCCCCTGAGCAATTTCACACCAATGAATACAATGTGGTGTCATCTCAGCTATTCACTGCCCCATCTTTGTAATGCATTTCCCTTCAGAAGCCGGCCACACCCAGTTTCTGTCTCCGCCTGAGGATTATGGCCTCCTGCCCGCTCCCATCGTGGCTGCACTAATATCAGCTCTAAACCACTTTCATCTAAGCTGCTCTGATCCCGTCCTGATGGAGTCCACATGTTCCAGTTCATTCTCTGCATTCATGTGAGTACTTTTTTTCTAACGATAATTTCTTCATGAACATGTCCTCCTTAGAAATCACGGATGGCACCCTATTGCTATTTGAAAGAAGTCCAGAGAGGTACCAGGGGTCATTCAAAAGCCAATTCCAACTTACCTTCCTACTTCTTTTATCTACTGTGGTGGTCACATGACCTGGTCTTTTCAGAACCAGGTTTCTTAATTATCTGTAAGAATCAGAGGAGCTGTCAGAGAAAAATGCAGATTTCCAGATTGCCTTACGTGGTACCTGGACCCAGGGCAACATTTAAAGAACTGCTCAGCCTCATTGACACCGAAGCTGATTGCACCTGTAGCATCCCAGAGTTTGCATGAGCTCTCACACCCCATCTCACTCATGGCTCTTCCCTCTGCCTGAAACCCTCCCCATTTTTCTGTTGAATTCATATTTACACTCCGACATTTCTTCCAACGTGATGAAGTGGTCATCCGTTTCACCATCCTTTCTCAACGTTGCTCCCTCTTCTCTCAAGATAGTTATTTATCGCTTTCATTGAAGTGTGAGCACAGGTATTATATCTGCATCACCTTATCGGGGTCCACAGTTTCTCACTAAATTTTCCTATTAGAAAATAGAAATATAATGACTTTGTTAAACTGCTATTAGCTATAACTATAAATATATTCTCTTCTTGATGAAAAAATAAGTCAATCAGAAAAAGCTAAGAACCATATGATTTCACTCATATGTGGGATATAAAACTGAAACTCATAAACACAGACAATAGTATGGTGGTTACCAGAGAAAGGGCTGGGGTAGTAAAGGGGAAAAGGGGGCCAAATCTCTGGTGAAGGAAGATGATATAACTTTAGATAGTGAGCATACAATGCAATATACAGATCATGTGTCATAGAATTGTACACTTGAAACCTGTATCATCTTATTAACCAATGTCACCTCAATACATTTCATTAAAAACAGAGAAGATTCAGTAAATGAATAATATGAGCTGTGAAAGCACAGAGGAATGCATTAATAACTCCCTTAATATTGGCACACAAAAATAAAAAGCCTAAAATGAGATTTTTATGCATTTGTGCTTCAGTGTCATGAAGAAAAATGATTCATAGGTCAACATTTATGTTATTTGTACATGCTGCTGCTGAGGTTTTCTGCCTCTCAAATTGTTTCCTGAACTGAAAATTCTCAAGTGTCTAACGTGGAAAATCTTGTAGAAAAGCAATCAAAGAAAAAATTTAATTCAACACGACTCCATGTAGCTCTCCGTTTGGAAAATATATTCCTGTTAGTCTTTTTTATTTGTTTCTATGGTAAAATTTATCAGGTCAAATATAATTGTTCTTGCCTTGAAGAGCCCACATGTTCCTCAATCTGCAATAGCCCTTTATTTTCCTCCCGAGGATGAAACCTGCACCAGTGGGTGTATTCTGCCTGCGTTCGCCAACGTGATGAAGGACTGTGTCTGCACGTGGAATGCTCAGCACATTAATGAATGAATAGATAATCCTGTGTTTTATGGGATAATATGGAGCACAGGGGACCCAACTACAGGTAACAGCTTACCTCTCTGGAGTGTTTGCACATTATCTTGGGAAGCCCACGCTTTCCCAATCCATGGACAGAAATTCCCTTTCCCCGTCCTGTCCTACCGCCAGCCCAGCCTTAATTCTGAGCAACCTGATCAATCTGGCAAGACATCTTGTGCCCGCATCCATGCTTGGAAGGAATGCACTCACTTTGCATTTTACAAACAAGTATTTGATGTGCCGGGGAGTCTTTGGGACGACATGTCTCCAGAAGTGCGGTCTCTCTCTCCTCCTTTCTTTCTGGCTCGTGTACTTGAGCACCTGGGCTTCGGACTGATCCCTGCTGATTAACCACGAACCAGGAGACCGGCTTTGCCACATCCGCTTGGCCGGGCCCCGACGGTCTGTGTGTCTTTAGGTGCTGGCTGGGGTCTACTTCAAACAGGTGAATCATGGAAGACCAGACGCCACATTTCTTCTGCCGGGAGACGCCTGTTCAGGGAAAAGGATCAGAGCCGCCGAGGAACAGCTCTGTACCAAGTCACGCAGGCTGCTGGGTCCCAGTGGGATGTGAAAGGATTCTGCTAACCAGCGGCCTGGGAGTCAGACTCCAACGAGTGCTGCAGTTGCCATCAGGTCTGCCCGGTCGGCCCTCTGCCTCCTCACTGACCTCCGTTACTTAGCACTCGGCAGACTGGAGGCCGCCTGGGAGTCCTGTGCAGTGGCCAGGGCGGTCATGTTAATCCTCAGACAGAAGTGAGGCCCTGACCGGTTACGGGACTTTGTCCGGTGGAAGGTATTGACCTGAAATCAGTCCTTTTGCTTCTAGATCTTTTAAACAGCATTGTGTATGATAAGACTGTGATAACGACAATTATCTCCCAATGGTTAGAATTCAATTCAATTAAGTTATAATTAAAACAGATAATAAGATGGGAATAGGATGCATTAATTCCTACACACCAGGGCCTACAACTAGATCAGTACAATAGAACTTCCTGTGGTGATGTAAATATTATATTCAATGGGGTAGATACTGTTCACATGTGGCTAGTCCAACTGAGGAAGTGAAAATTTAAATTTAACTAATTCAAATTTAGATGTCACAGGGGGGTAGTAGCTACCATATTGAACAGTGCAATTCTATAGTCTTAAGATTAAAAAATTAGCTGATGAATGACCAAAAAAAAAAGAGTCTTAGTATCCAAGACTATATGACACAATTTATTTGAAGTGAAATACATTGAATTAACACTTAAAAATAAATGTGGCCCCAAAGTGTAAAATTGGGTGCACACACAAAACTCTCTGGGGATGCTAACGGCTGCTCCAGTACTGGTTGGAACCGGTATTGATATGACATGATGTCAACCCTATAGGCTGGAAGCTCTATCACTTCTGGTTACTCACCAAGTTCCAGGGGATGATGAAATCGGACACATAAAACAACAGGAGGAAAATCACATGCCACGTGCAAATATCCCACGTTACTGGACACTTTCCTCTGTGGCAGGGCCATTTCCAGTAATAGGTGAAGGCAGGGCAACTGCTCATCATGCGGGACGTTATCTGACGACACAGTGGAAAGCCTATAGGGAATGGAGGGCTCTGTCCCTGCAGGAGAGCGTTTCAGAGTTGCCTCCTTCCAGTGGCTTCCACATTCGGCCCCCGCGGCCCTCTCCTTCCCCGCTATTTTCCTGGCATCAGGTGTGACCGAGACGTGGGTTTTCACAGAAAGCCACCTGACTGTCACTTTCCAGGAACGATGACTGAGACCCAGACTCCATCTGAAAGGACAGAACAAGAGTTTGGAGCAACAGCAAAGCAAGGGTGGGACCAGTGACAAGGTTTGTCTGCAGCCTTAACATCTCCCTGGGAGGCGCTCACGGCAGCCATTTCAATTTCACAACAACATTAAAACGGAAGGGCAATCTTCTTTCTGTAATTGTCCAACAGGCACACAACTGAGCACAGATGGGTTTCAGGTCATTCCATGCTCTGTGATGAAAGCTTTAGCATCTTGGGAATGTTCCGTGAGAAGGAGGGAAACTACCCAAAGTCCTCAGAAGCCGGGCAAAGGTAAACGCTCTCATCACCTGCAACGTGAAACTCGCTGTACAAATCGCACCGTGACGATCACAGGTGCAGGCTTTGGGGCAGGAATCGTTTCTGTGACGGACGCGGGTCTCGCTTGTGGCTGATTTTCCTCAGCCACTCGGCACCAGGCCTCACGGTGTCCGTGTGGAATATACACACTTTACTAACGTAACTGGTTGAACAGCGATATCCAGCGAGTGTAGACTGATGGGTCGTTTGTTCTTAGAAGGAAATCTCCCAGAGAGGTAAGGGGCTCTGTCTTAATCTTTTCTTTACATTTTTGTCAAACTTGGAACATAATACAGAATCAACAGATTGTTGGCAGGGATCGCTAGTACAGATGTTAGAATGTAAAGTAAAATACCTTGACCAAGTATGACAGTAATCCCATGGGAAAGCTAATAGATTCTGGATTTCCAAGGCACAATAACAAAAGCTCTTTTGATCGTAAAATAATGTAATTTGAAGGATCATCTGGTCCAACATCCTTAATTTACATGTACAATTTATCTGGTACAACATCCTTAATCCAGACCTGAGCTCCCAGGGAGAACGTAAGAGCAGGACCAAGAACCTGGTCCTCCAGATTTCTGATCTGAGGTCTTTTCCTTCGCATCATCTTGGAAAGCCATCATAGACCGCGGTTCACCGGACCCTCCAGTGGTGATGGCGCTGAAACCAGGAGCCACCATGTCTGTGGCTCTGCAACTTCACGTGCTGATGTTGCTGTAGGTTGAAAGCTACTCGGATTGAATTTGAAGACTTTCTATGCTGATACGACACAGAGGACAACAATATAAAAGTAACCAAGGGCCAAATACTGATCATAAAGGAAGTACACACAAAGGCAATATAAGGCAGAAGGGGTTGTAATGACCTCTAAAAATATGTAATAGGTCTTTGTGAACATACACAAAGATGTGCCCCAAACAGGTCTGTGAAGTGAAATAAAAAACAAAACCACACACATACCAACCTCCCCCTCCAAACCACAAAGCCAAACAGGCTGCAGTACAGTCTGGGGCTCATCCACGCACCAAAGCTGGGGGCATGGCATGTCATCATGTCCCAACACACACACACACCACACACACACACACACACACACACACACACACGTGTCGTCTGTAGTTACCATTGCGCAGCGGGTTGGTGAGGTGGAGGAGGCACTTTCTTGTCTGTGTTTTTCTTTTACTTCACATTTCTGTGTTTTTAATACTAATAATGCCCACACATCACTTTTTTTTTAAATATATTTTATTGATTTTTTACAGAGAGGAAGGGAGAGAGATAGAGAGTTAGAAACATCGATGAGAGAGAAACATCGATCAGCTGCCTCCTGCACATCTCCCACTGGGGATGTGCCCGCAACCCAGGTACATGCCCTTGACCGGAATCGAACCTGGGACCCTTCAGTCCGCAGGCCGACGCTCTATCCACTGAGCCAAACCGGTTTCGGCCACACATCACTTTTTAAATCATGTCCTATTCCAAAATGCTGCAAGTGAAAGACATAATCTAAAGAAGTCAATTCCATTTCTGCCCGGTCTTTATTAAATGCATGGACTTGGATTAGCAACTTAAACTCTTTGCCTTAGTAATTGCTCTTTGGGAGCCCAAGGAATTAAATAACTATCTCTCTACTTCTGTTTCCCACACAACCACTAGTGAATTGTATACAGGCAAGAACGGTTTTTGAGAAATTGGGCTGAATGGCTATTAAAGTGATTAAAGATGATTAAAATGGTTATCCTGAGTTATTAACAAATATCTTTAAAATCTATAATATTAAACTAAGAGCTACAAGTTTTCACTTGTCTGTGAAATGTTCATTAAACATTTGTCCTGGCGACAGTAAATTCAGCCAAATATCTGTAGCAAAACAGCTGAGGGGGCATCGTCTCACTCGCATGTAGGCCGTGGAAGCACTGAGATGCAAGACGCTTCCCTTATCTCGGTGATGGCAAACTCATCGTCTCAGGCTCCCTGCGTCTCAGGCGGGCGCTCCGTTGTGAGACGGGAGTAACCCAAAGTCTTCTCGCCTCGCCCTTGAACTGTAACAACTACAACAAGGATGTCGATGACGCTCAGGGGCCCTGACTCCGACAGTCCCACTCTATGGCTATTCAGAGCAGCAGTAACCATTATTAGTTCTAATGTACTTGCTCTTTAATTAGGTAAGAAGTCCCCAGGCACAGATTATTAAGAGCTCTGAATTAGGACCCAACTAATCTAAATTCCATCACTATTCCGGTCCTTGTTAAATGTATGGACTTGGATTAGACACTTTTTTTTTGCCTTAGTAATTGCTCCTGGAGAGCCCATGAAATTAAATACCTTTAGCTTTCAACTTCTAATTCCCACACAACCATGAGTGAATTCTATACGTGCAAGGATCTTTTTTGAGAAATTGAGCTGAGTGGTTATTAAAGTGATTAAAAATGATTAAAATAGAATCTAACAGTCACTTATCTGAATCTAATCTTTTCACAAATATCTCTTGTATAGTGAATTTGGAGATAGTATAGTCTATAATAGGTTAATTTAAATGAGAAAAACAATAATTCATTCCAAACTCACACAAAAGACCAAATATTTTTTTCTAATATGAATAAAATTTTATAACACATAAAATTGTTCATCAAAATACTTTTTTCTTGTTAAACAGTAAAATATAAAGAATTTAAAGTAATAATTATCAAATGAGTGTGATCCTCCTTTTTTCCTATTTTCTGAACAATGTTTCAAGAGCTACTTGAGAGCAAATTATTTGCTATATAATGCTAAAATTGTTCAACAGTCTGAGTGGGACTTCAAGAAAGCCAACCCTACAAGGTTGCTGCTGTATTTTAATCCTTCACTTCTTCAGAAATTTGGAAGTCAGGATAAACATGGAGTCCAGTTTATCCCACATTCTGTGTACTGTTCTAATACTCTTTCCCTCCAAAACTGGTGCATGGATTCATTTCCTTGATGTCAAATGTTTTCTGTCACTGCGTCACTAAAGGAGTGGATTCTGCTTCAGCCATCTCCGCAGATGCTGGGCCGCTGTGTGGACAGCAGCCAGAAGGTGCTGGTGACTCCGGTTCCAGGCAGAGGCCACGAGGAGGCAGTGGCAGCACAGAGACCGCTCACGGACTCCAGGTTGATCTTTCATGCACCAAGACCGATTTCAGCTCAGCATCATCCCTCCAACCTCTACTGAGCAGAACATCAGCCTGCTTTTCAATGCCTTCGGTCCTGGCTCTTCTTTGTTTGCTCCTGACCTTTGAACGGAATGTACTCGCTAGCACTTGTTTAGAAAAAGGCCCAATTTCATTAGATTGAAATTTTGCTTTATAGTGAAACCATTTCATCAATAGATCATGCAACTAGGAAGAATACTGCAACTTATTCATATGTGACCTTCAAATGATCCGTTTTGCACAGTTTTAAAATTCCTTTGCTTACCCTAGGTTTGCTTGAAATACAGTTCTTCTGCCAACCCATCTCCCTTCTCTAACCATTTCTTCATTAGATATTCGATGATGATGAATGCTTTCCACCATGTCAATATGGTCGCAGTGGCTCCACACTGACTGTAGCCACCGTTTCACAGCAAAAGGGATTTTCTAGTTACTAAAGGATTACATGCCGACTTGAAGCTCTCCAGGATCCACAACACTTACAAAATTTATTGAAAAATTTCCATGTTTAAAAATTCTCTGCATGAAACACGGTGATAAATACATGGTAAGGCTATGACTTTCCAGCACTCGCCTCCTTCCATATCCATATCCTCCCCACCCCACCCCCACCCCCACCCCTGATCACTGTCACGTTGTGTCCTGGGGCATAGCCTTTGCCCGCCTGAGACATGACCGTGATCCCCTGCACATCTTCCCAGCAAGCCTTGCGCACACTTGAACGTCCCCCTGACCTGTGCACGCATGTCTGTCATGTGGGTTTCCAGTTCAGATGGTGAATGCCGCCTTTCAGGGGTGAGGGCACCTAGTGCAGGGAGTTAGTATTCTGGGCTCAGTTCACAAGCCCGTCACAGGCCTTACACCAACTATGCATTGGACGCACTTACCTCACATGGATCTTTTTGATGATGCTGTAGTGGAAGCTATGAACATGGATAGAACAGAATTCACTCACACGTAAGCACAAAGATTACCTGCAGTCTAACAAACAGTGAAACTAGAGATATAAACATATGTGTGTACATATAAAGTTTAAATCATGTCATATATATCATCAGAATCTGAGATGAAGAATGGGATTATAAAAGGAAGACCACATTTTCAAAATATTAATAGGAAGCATAATTGCATAATTTATGTAGAGATATAACCTATCATGATTTTATAAGACAGACTGGTATTTTCTTTTTTATTTATTTTCTTTTTTAAAATATATTTTTATTGATTTTTTTTTTACAGAGAGGAAGGGAGAGGGATAGAGAGTTAGAAACATCGATGAGAGAGAAACATCGATCAGCCACTTCCTGCACACCCTCCACTGGGGATGTGCCCACAACCAAGGCACATGCCCTTGACCAGAATCAAACCTGGGACCCTTCAGTCTACAGGCCGATGCTCTATCCACTGAGCCAAACTGGTTAGGCTAATATTTTTATTGATTTCAGAGCGGAAGGGAAAGGGAGAAATAGAAAGATCAATGATGAGAGAGAATCATTGATGGGCTGCGTCCTACACACCCTCTACTGGGGATCGAGCCCGAAACCCAGGCATATGCCCTTGACTGGAATTGAACCCAGGACCCTTCAGTCTGAAGGCCGAGGCTCTATCTACTGAGCCAAACCAGCGAGGGCTATTTTCTTAACTAAAAGTGACCAAGACAAATATAATTTAAAGGTCCTTCACGCGTGCCAACCTCCTTCATCAGCTCATTCTCTTATTTGTGTCTCACTGACAAACCTCTGACACTACTGCTCGCCCTAGTCACCCCCATCCTGGGTTCAGGGGTGATAACTGAAATTCGGGGTGCAAATGATAGTATTTATTATCCATTTACAAGACTCAAGGTGTTAGTTTCTACATAACAAGCAGTAGAAAGTAGCGGTTAAGAGCAAGAATTTGAATCTCAACCCCACGACTTATTATTGCTGGTGTGACTTTGGGTGAGTGTGTCAACCTTACACTGTATCTCAGGTCACCATCTGTAACACGGACTTTACGTCTACTCTCAAGGTCAAATGAGCTACATAGTGTAATGAGAGGTTTTGCACAAATCCTGGCTCATAGAAGCACTGACTAAGCGTGATTCTTTGTGCGGTACGTGTATCTATTATAAGGAGGTTCACCCATGATTTCACTGGGGTTGTGTTCTATTTCATTGCACACATTCCTAAGTTGTCAGATGCACCTGACGGCTAGCACCCCAGTGTGGCTCCTCCTGTCCTCCCTGGGAGGCAGTGCTGTATAGAAAGCCACGAATTTTAAGGCAGAAACAACTTCAGAATATCTTTCCAGGATGCTGTAGGTGCTTCTTTTATCACATCGTGAAAAATGATTTTACATTTTCAAAAAAAATGTATGGCCAATTGAGCATCTATGATAAGAAGTGTAGGTTAGTAGATTAACAGGAGGTCAATTTAAAGTAGACACACGATATTACGATAACACAAGTAACAAATGAGTTTCCTGCTGCGTAGCAAGTCTGAGAAAACTCAGAGAAAGCGAGGCTGTCGTTGGAGCAGAGCGTAGGGTCATTTCATATAGGCTTTCCACAGAATAGACACAGAAATCTATACGTCACCGTCAGTACTTCCAGGGATTATTATGTCGATGTGCTTTTTAATGATGTGTTTGACAATATTCAATCATGACTTCAGTACAATGTTCCTAGAAACACAACGTGTGGTGGCCAACTATGCCGGTCGCATCGAGACCTTGGATCCCAGGACGCCCCCTCAGGAGAAGTTTCAAGCTGAGTGGACCCAGCGGAGCAGAGCTCGGCACTGAGGCCCCCGGCATCTCGGTGCTGCTCATGGGAAGCCAACAGGAGCCAAAGTTTCACTCCCGAACCTTTTTGTATTTCACCTCCAAACTATGACACGTCAGACGCCTCCAACCACTTTTCTCAATTGGGCTTCTAAAGAATGCATGACCCTAGGCAGTTTGGCTCAGTGGATAGAGCATCGGCCTATGGACTGAAGGGTCCCGGGTTCAATTCCCGTCAGGACACATGCCCAGGTTGCGGGCTCGATCCCAGTAGGGGGCGTGCAGGAGACAGTCAATCGATGATTCTCTCTCATTATTGGTGTTTCTCTCCCTCTCCCTTCCTCTCTGAAATCCATAAAAAAATATATATATTTTAAAAGAATGCTTGCTTGTAGGATGCTTCCATCCATGGCCACTGAGGCTGGGAATTTCCAACACTTTCGGGAGTGAGTGATGCCTGGCCTCTGTCATCTGGCCTCACTAGCTGCTGGGAAAGAAGCACCGGCAGTGGGAAGGCGGCAGGCGCCCCTCCCGGGAACCAGGTGGGTTGGGACGGGTCCTTCTCGCCTGCTCTGCTGGGGACCTGGTTCTCCTGGGCTTGAAGCGAGCACCTCGGAGTGCTAAGCCCTTTCCAGGAATCTGTGTGCAACGGCTCCCCCTCAGTCCTAAAGACAGCCTCGCTACACTCTGTTTCCTAAAGGTTTATATTCTGTGATACATGCAGGAAAAATCATTTCCATTTAGAAAAAGGCCCACTGATTACATATTGGCAATTACAGCTATTCACTACTTCACCGCCATGAGATGTTCAGTTTATCTGTAATTTAACTACAAATTGATCAGGAAAAAAACCCTCCATCCTGCATCCTTGTGTTCTTTGTGTTAAAATAGATGAACGATTTAGGGGAGAATTCTTTCCAAAGCAATTTCCGTATTTAAATTGGGCCATAAACTCAGACTAGATAATAGCAATGAGACTGGACCGTGTCTAACCTCCAGGTGCCGTCCCAGGTGAGGCGGCGTCTGCGTCCGTGTGAACGCTGTAGGGGAGTCTGCCCCCAGATCCACAAAGGAGAGACGCCAGCGGTGTTAATTTTAAGTGAGTGGCTACCTACGTTCTGAGATTCTCGGAGAAGAAGGGCTCTGTCTACGCCGGCACTCGGGCCTTAGCCAGCCACCCGCTAACAAATGCTTGCCGTCCGTGCTATGCATTGGCATCATAATTAATCAGGGTGTCACCTAGGTTGATGGTGACGAAGTGACAGCTGCAGCCAATCCCATGGGACCCCAGGAGGCTGGCGCACCTGACTGTTGACTGCACTGGTGATGACTACAGGACGTGTGGCATGGGTTATTCTTATTTTTCCTTTTGTTTCATTTTTCCCAGCACCATGCACCCCCATGCCCTCTTCACCTCTGTCCACCCTCCCCCTGGAATGGATTATTCTTGTGTCACTGGACCACCACAGAGAGCCAATGACAAGCTCATATTTTTAAGTATCAGCTTGAGTCACAGTCAGAAAGACAGGGGGTCCCATCACATCCCTGAGTGAATCTGTTTTTCTATGCAAAGGCTGATGTTGCTAAAATAAAAACAAAATGAGTAACGCGGTGGCTGAAATGCAATGGTGGCTGAATTCAGTCTTGCCAACATTCTCCTGGGAAAGACAGAGCATCCTCTGAGAAAGAACAAGAACCCTAATCTTAGACGAGGGTCACACGGCTTGTGTGAATCTGATGAAACCGACAGCATTGCATTCCCGCGTCACCTTCTGTGTCTTTCTTGTCAGTGGAAGCAGTAGACCCTCCATAATGAAGGGAGGAGGAAAGATCAACAGAACATTAGGGTTTCAATATTTCCTCAATATCAATGTTAGGAAAATGAAGTTTTTAAAGAGTATTTAAAATATTGAAGAAAAGAAGAACTAAAGTAATATAAATCACATTGGTAAAATAAAGAGTAAAGAAGTAGTGTAGTTAGCTAACCTTCTACCTTTTCTATGACAAAATAATAAATATGAATTTAATAAAGGATTTATTGTGAACTGTTTATGATAATTATAAAAGAAACAACCAGAAGAATCCAAAAAAGAAACCATAGAAAGAAGGAACGCTCTGGGGAGTGCCACTTAGGGCTTGAGAGGGAAAGAGGAAGAGTTTTCTGCTTCTGATGCACTTGTCGTGTGATCTGTCCTGTGTGTGCGACACTAAGGCTGGTATGGCAAGTCTAAAACGAATCCTCTATAATAAAAGCCTAATATGCAAATCAACCAAAGGTCAGAACCACCAGTGGAATGACTGGTCACTACGATGCACACTGACCACCAGGGGGCAGATGCTCAATGCAGGAGCTGCCCCCAGCCCCCAGCCCGCAGGCCCCAGGCCAGCCAAGGCGGGTGCCAGCAGGGGCCCCCCCGATTACCCTGCCAGTAGCCCTGCAGATCGGCCCTGATCACCGGCCAGGCCTAGGGACCATACCCATGTATGAATTTCATGCACTGGGCCTCTAGTAAAATAATAAGACAGTGATGGGAGTCAGGTTTCTATTACGAGGTGCCATGAGGGACTTTCTGCAGCCAGAGGGTTCTGAGTAGTGATGTGGCCTTAAATATATGGATGCACACGTATCTCAAATGTCATTGAGCTGGACGCAGGATCCCCTCATTTCATTCAGGTAAATCATCCTCCAGTACATAAAACAG
Source organism: Myotis lucifugus (assembly GCF_000147115.1). Lineage (NCBI taxonomy): Eukaryota > Metazoa > Chordata > Mammalia > Chiroptera > Vespertilionidae > Myotis > Myotis lucifugus. The sequence continues at coordinate 577,783 of NW_005871396.1, read as the reverse complement.
GGCAAGAGAAATAGCGAGAGGATGTCTTGTACTCGCTGGGCTTTGGTTTGATGGTGTGCATCCAGGGCGCTCCACATATATTATTATTAACACAAGTGACCATTTGCAGAGTCTGCAGAAAGCAGGTGCTTGTAATATGCTGGGTGTATGCATCAGGGAGGGTTCCTGCACCCACAGATGATGGACATCTACAAACAGTGACTAAAGTTTCTGTCACTCGCTTTCTGGTGTCATTCCCGGTCAGGAGTCTGGGTCCACATTTTGTCATTTTCTCCGCACGCCCCCTCCCGCAGGTCATGGGCACAGAATGGCTGCCTCAGCTCCAAACATTGCTCGTGGCTTCAAATCAAGAAGAAGAGAAGAATTCACACACTTTTATTAGGAAACTGGGTGTTTTCTGAATCCCCAGAATGTGTTTCCCTTTATTTTTTGTTAATCCTCATCCGAGGATATTTTTCCATTGATTTTTAGGGAGAGAGAGGGAAAGACAGAGAAATATCGATGAGTGGAACACATCAATGGGTTGCCTCCTGCATACACCCTGACCAGGGCCCCAGGCAACCGAGGTACGTGCCCTTGACCGGAATTGAACCCCGGACCCTTTGGTCCGCAGGCCGACGCTCTAGCCACCGAGTCAAATTGGCAAGGACTGTGTTTCCTTTTATAAAGGTTGGTAAGCAGGTGCCTTTGAGCCTCTGCGGTGGGAGGGGGGACAGGAATAGCTATGCCATCAGCAGCTTGACTGTCACTCATGTGGCATTGTCTGTTCGGCGAAGTGAACTGTACTCATTTGGTACGTGTGCACTCACTGTACTTATCTTCTTGTGGAATTTCCAGTCCCTGGCGGGTAGGAGCCAATGCCTGTAGGTGTTGTTGGTTGTTCCCCATGCATGTACAAAAAAATCTTTGTACATATTTGATTAACTAATTTTCATCAAGATATTCTCTCCTGAGAGACTGAGAACCTAATTAAAGACCTGTCAGTCATCCTCCAGTCTTGAGGGGCTCACAGAGCCATAGCAACCCCCTTTTATGCCATGAGGCACTCGGGGGAGGGGGGCTGCCGGGCTGGTTCAGGAGGGGGCGGGGGGCTCCAGCACAGGCTGCATGGCTGTGAGCAAAGAACACTTCATCACAAGTTCCACAGTGAGACAGCATCTGCGATTTTTATGAAAAAATTTTTAGAATTTTTTTTCGTGAAAGAGAGAAATGTAATATGCAGCCTGACATGTTGGCGTTCTCATTTTTCAATTATGGGGACCCGACTTCAAGAAATATAATGTCTTGTGTCAAATAAAAAATGAATTCTGACCATCTATTTTCTGCACTGGGAAATGGAGTGACGGGAGGGAAAATTAAATGTGACATACTTAGGAAGGGAACACGCGCGCTCTAGTGATGTGGAAACACGGGCCTGTCTGGGACGCACCGCAGGGCGCGGGACTGAGAATTCTCTTGATCCCACCCTCGGTGTGGTGCAGGCGCGGCTACTGGTGATGTGTCTTCATTAACTGCATCCGACAGTTCGCATCCCACCACTTCAGTGTGTGCATCATAATGATCAGGGATGAGCGCTAAGGGTGTGAGCCGGTCAAGTTCCCCCAGGGTTACATACCCCACAGCTCCCGGTCCTCGCCGCCAGTGACTGCGTCAGAAGAGACCCGGTGTGCAGCCATGACCAACTGATATAACAGTAATGGGCTGATGTGTAAGAGGGATATTCATGGTTCTCTCCCCTCACCTTGTGCTGTACTTGGGATATGTAGGCAAAGCAGCTCATGATGTGGTCAATCTATTCATTTGCATTAATCTATTCAGTTATTTTTTTATGAAATAACTTTAAAAAAATATTTTTATTGATTTCAGAGAGGAAGGGAGAGAGAGATAGAAGCATCCATGATGAGAGAGAATCATTGATTGGCTGCCTCCCACTGGGGATCGAGCCCACAACCCGGGCATGTGCTCTTGCCCAGAATCAAACCTGGGACCCTTCAGTCCGAAGGCCGACACTCTATCCACTGAGCCAAACCGGCTGGGGCTATTCAGTTGTATAAATTAACACAATATATTGTGGCAAGTGGGACTTTGAAGGTGAGTCCCATTGACCCTGAAGAGGAGGGTCATGAGGAGGACACCCCTACATTTCACCTGGACGGGTGTGGCCTCAGGTCACAGCACTTTTCAGGAGATGGCCTGAGAGAGTGACACTTATCACACTGTCTCCACGTCTGTGTGCAGTCTTGACATATGTGTTAGTCCACGCGGGCTGTCCATCTGAGTACAATGCAATGGAGATGCTTTTTCAATTAATAGACATCGCTTCTTGGGCTGCTATGCCATTGCTGTTAATAAAGTTGGGTTACTTTCTCTATAGGATTCAGAACCACTGCAGAGACAAAAACTGGGGTCATCCACCTGAAAAGGTTGTGGGGCATATTAGAGGCAACATAACTGCAGGAGAGATTTGTAAAGGCCTAATGTTTATGGATAATAAATTGCGATTCTTAGTCATCTTTTTGTATGGAGTTCCAAGCGCAATGGTAGCTTTCACGTGAAGAATTTGACTTCTGATCCAGGACTTCCGGCACTTCCAGGCTGTCCTTCCACAGGACAGTAGAACTCCCTCCACTTTTTCAATCATGAATGGGTCCCGGTTCCAAATTCCACATGTAAATGCCATGCCTGTATCCAAATTCGTGAAGCCGATTAGAAGATGCATAGTTCAAGCAGCCACCATCGGAACCATTCCAGAACTAAACCAAACTCTACCACAAGGGTGAGACTTAGAATTACCTGAGAAAACTTTTTTAAAAAATAAACACTAAGTATAATGCAATTTCAAGACATGCAGCATAGAGGTGGCAAAAATGTGAAAAATATTATCAAAGAATAATTTAAAGTTATTTATTTAAGCAGAATATACTACATGTATTAGATAATTATTTTTATTGAGGTATAATTGACTTATAGCATTGTATTCATTCCAGGTATAGAACATAATTCAGTATTTGTATATGTTGAGATATGATCACTATAAGTCTAGCTAAGATCCATCACCATATATTCTTACACTCTTTTTCAGTGATGATAACTTTGAGGAATATATTCCCATAATTTTCAATCATCTCCATGTCTGCTTTTCTCTCATTTTTCATGCAATGTGTACTATCACACTTATCTAAGTTTTATTTTTTTATTTATTATTTTCAAAGAATAAATTTTTAGACTTATCAATCAGGTCTATTGTGTTTTGCTTGAAATAATTCTTCTTTGATTTTTATTAATTTCTTCCTTCTACCATTAGATTTATTATATTGGTTAGGTTTTAATCTTCATGATTTGAAAATATAGTTCAGTTATTTCAACCTATTTGTTTTATTATAAGTGCATATCAAGCTACATACTTTTAATCTTCTAATGTTTATTACACTATGACATTGTGACTAGAAAATATGTTTCTCTGATTTTTTTAACTTACTAAGACTCTTTGCACCTGAATATAAAATTAATTTTTTATAATTTCTATGATTTTATATTTTATTCTCTTTTTATTGCATATATGTATTATGTGGGGGGTATGTGTATCAATCCAAGGATATTTACTGAACTATACCAATAACCCACATTCGTACTCATTTTTGCCCCATTTATTATTAAGTTAAGGAGGAGTTTGCTTATTGCCTGTAAGGATGAATAATTGATTATTTAAATACAGCTATATACTCCCATCTGTCTCTTTCTTCTCTCTCAGCTCTCTTTTTTTTGTAGCCTAGAACTACTATTTAGGGCCTCGTTCTGTTACTTTCTTTTCTAAGCTACAATCTCTCTCCAACCTGACCCCCAGTTCAGTTGGGACAGCCACGTGGGGGTCTGATCCCGGGAAATGGCTCTGCTAACTGCTACGCATTACAAGTTGGGGCCACAGCTCGCTGTCTGCTGAAGTAGCCACGGTATTTAAAGTAAGTGAGCTCACCCTACCCGGTTTGGCTCAGTGGATAGAGCGTTGGCCTGCGGACTGAAAGGTCCCAGGTTCGATTCCGGTCAAGGGCATGTACCTTGGTTGCGGGCACATCCCCAGTAGGAGGTGTGCAGGAGGCAGCTGATCGATGTTTCTAACTCTCTATCCCTCTCCCTTCCTCTCTGTAAAAAATTAATAAAATATATTTTTTTAAAAAAGTAAGTGAGCTCTGGGGATGAGTCTTCAAACTTCCCCTCCCCCGCCCCCCACCCCGCTCCTTTTTTGATGCTCCATTCACGTAGGTCCCCTGGCCTTCACTGCCGTGTTTCCCTGGGGATCCTCTGAGCTGCAGCTTCTCATTTCTAGTCCCCCCCAGCCTGGGTCTGCTGCTCCCCATCTTTGGAACATTATTCAGAATTCCTAGTTAGCTACTTATCCTCTTTTTTCCCTCCAGCTTTTTCATATTTTTCCAATTACGTCAAGGGATCTGGGGTAGAAAGGTAGGTGTAGACGGCTATTGAAACACAATATCCTGATAAAACAAGCTGTCCACCAAAGGTCATTTAAAATATTTAATCGTTTCATTCTGTTTTCCTTGCTCTGTGAGACACTAGTCGGGTTTAATGGTTTGTATGTTTGATGAGCGTCCAGGACCATTTAAATTATTAAAATGACATGCACAGATACAACGGAAGGGAGAAAGCAGACAATTCCTTTTTTGTGCAGAAAGCCGGCTCCTTTTCAGAGGCCAGAGCTCGGCTGTGAGGCCCCCCACAGAGAGGCTCAGTATGTCAGCTTCTTTAAGTTGGAAAAAAAAGTTATGCCGCATTTTGGCTGTTATTTCTGCCCGCAGGAATGTGACTCTAACTGGACTCTGAAGGAATCGCTCCACTAAAGTTAACATTTATAAATGCCAGTGACTCCGGAAAAAAGATTTTTAAAAAAGAGAAAAGTCTCACCTCTAAAAGCATAACCACACAGGTCCTGCGATGACCATCCTATCGCTGAGTTTAGGATATTGTGTGAAAATGAACAGCAAAAAAGCCCAGGACGCCCACCGCGGCTCCATCGCCAAACCATTCTGGAATCTTCCTTCTTCCTCCCTCCCGCTTGCACCATTGCAGTCACAGCAGCGTCACTCTCCCCTGTGGGCATTAGTCCCCCTGGTGTGCGGGACTCCTGCCCCTTCCGGTGTGTCCCCCACACCCACCCTGGACGCTCTTTCCCACATAAACTTTGCCCCTGCCATCCATGGCCCGTTTCCTGCACTGCCCCCCAGGCCCGGGGGAGGCCCTGCAGGTCCGGACCAGGCCCCCCCTTAGCCTCGGCCTCCACACTCCGCTCCCAGGCTGATGGCCCCGCTGACCAGCTCTGTGAACATCGCCCCCTTTTCTGCTGATGCGCCCCGGTTCATATCTGGACCACCCTCCCCCTGACAGCCAGATGGGTGAATATTCATAACTATCTCTCAAACAGCACCACGTTGGCAAACAAGGAGTCAGACAACCAGTGGGAGAGGAGCCCAGAGGCAGGGGGGTCTCTGGCACCGGCCTGGCGGGAGGGGGGACCCCCTGAGTCTGCAGGCGACCTTGGCAGTTCCAGATGCTGCAGCTCACGCCCTCCTGGGAGCTGCAGGACCCGCTCCTGCTCCTCCATCGCCCTCCCCGGGGGCATCCTTCACCCGCCCTGAGCGCCAGTCACACGCCTGGTTCAATAGCTCACTATAGTCAGTCCCTTAGGGCCTAAGAGCAGCGATCTTACCTTTCTTACTGATCACCCAACTCCCTGCCCCACAATCCTCCCCACCCCCAATCCGGATAAGTGTTTGCTGAATGAGTGCACGCACGCAGGTGTGAATTAATTCACCGCAAAATTCAGCCAATGGTATTTGTCCTTCAAAACGACCAAAGACACGTCAGTCCGGAACATCACCTCCCTTGCGAAGCCCTACGGTGGCCTGATATTCCCATCGCAGGTCTTCACAATGAGCAGCGCCCATGATGGCGGGGCTGCGCTCGGATGGGAATCACGCCCGCCTGGGCGACCGCAGGGGCCTCTGGACTGGGAATCCCAGGCGCCCGCGAGCCCAGTGATTCCTGAGACGGAGCAGCAGGCGGGCTGTGCTGACCTCTCCAGGAAAAGAGAGAGTCAGGGTGGCATTCTCCCAGCGCCTCCAAGAAAGCCTTCCTCTTACAGATTTGGTCATTGGACCGCGGGCGTCAGCACACAGGGCTGGCCCTCGCTGCTCAGACAGGCTACACAAGCAAGTCCCGGCCCCGCCCGCTCCCTCCTGCACAGGGGTGTTACTCTAATGCAGGGGTCCTCAAACTTTTTAAACAGGGGGCCAGTTCACTGTCCCTCAGACCATTGGAGGGCCGGACTATAGCTTAAAAAAAAAACTATGAACAAATTCCTATGCACACTGCACATATCTTATTTTGAAGTAAAAAAACAAAACGGGAACAAATACAATATTTGTATTTGCATGTGGCCCGCGGGCCGTAGTTTGAGGACCCCTGGTCTAATGCATAATTGGTTTCTAAACTAGAATGGAACCCAGAAGCCTGATGAAAGCATCAATTTATTGCAAGTGTCTACAAAGATTCATTGATGTGTCTGGTGGAGCTGAAGACCTGACTGTTATGCTCATGGGAAGACCATGGCTGCAGCTCAACAGAACACCTCTGTGCACAGTGAGGTCCCAGCTGGGGCAGGGTTAGAGGTAGTTTTATTATTCTCTGTTGAAAAGGATCATTTTTACCTAGAAAATAAAACTGGGCCTCCAAGATATATCAGAAATCTGCAAACGTCTTCTCTCACTTCAGACAAACACGAACACCAACATGTTGAGCAGATTCTGTGTACCAGCTGTGTTGTTTTATGTCTTTTCATTTAATTCATTGGGGTGACATTGGTTAATAAAATTATGCAGGTTTCAGGTGTACAGTTCATCATCCGTATATTGTGATGTGTGTTCACCACCCCGCACAAGTCTCCTCCACGCTGTGTTACGGTTGATTCAAACACAACCACGAGTGAGATCCGTGCCTAGTCCTTCAGACGTCCCTAAGGTCGCCTCTTCCCCGGTGGCATATCCCTGGACTCGTACAGTCACCTGACACTGGACGGTGGCCGTGTACTTGAGACGCCCCAGCCTTCCCACATCTGGGGGTGAAGTCCGAGCGCATCCTCATGTTCACGGGTCTTTTTCTCACGGATCCTGCTGCTGCCTTATCTCGTCCACGGCCCCAGCCGGTCTCCCCAGACCCATCCTGCAGGAAAGTGTGCTCTCGGAACTGATCGTACCTGCTTCCTGCGGGCCAGCGCTCAGATCACTGTCCCCCGGGTGCATCCTGGGTCCCGTCCCCGCGGCTCACCGTCACCGAGCACCAGAGGTGCCGCTCCAGGCACCGAAGGGCCCCGGACCACGCGCTCCAAGGTGTGGGGTTTTGTCTCACTCCTTGTTGTGTCCCTAGAACCCAGCGTGCGCCTCGCTTGCAGGAAGCAGCGCGGACTCTGTTTTGCCTGGAACCCACGATATATTTGGCCCAGACCATTTTGCTTCAGAGAGAAAGACAGGTTCCTGTTGGCGGATGATGAATTTTAATGTCAAGCAAACAACGTGGGCTGGTGGGTCAGTTGGGAGCATGGTATTAAAAGCATATTTGTTGAATTCTATTTAGCAGCACTGCTGACTTTTCCATAGCTGTTTTCACCCAGCCTTTTCTCTCTCAGAAATGTTAGTAGAACATGCCAGCCTTTCCAACTCCTTCGTCTAAGAGTCCCTTATGCTCGTGATATTGAGGACTTCAAACAACTCCTGGGTGTGTGGGTGATGTCCCTGCCGGCTTACCGTATCTGAAACGTGCCCTATTCCAGACCAGGGCCCGACACACGTGGCAGCTCAGGAAACGTGTGAAATGCTGAGTTAGTGTTTTTGACTTTTTCTCTTTTCATTCTGAGGGCCTCTCAGTGGGCAGGTTCCCCTACAAGATCTCAGAGAGAAGCAAACGGCTAAAGTCCTCCTGCCAATGGCAGCCTCAACGCTGCCCCAAACGCAGGTGCCGGGGCTCCGAGCCCTCCCCCGGGCGGGAGTGTGGCCAGCCGGCTCAGCCATGCACACTCAGCCCCACGTTGGGCGCTTTATGTGCCGCGCCAGCTCAGCCAGGTTCGGTGAGCCTGAGAGGGGGCGGTGAAGGATGGAGAAAAGACAGACAAGAGAAGAAAGCTGGGTCTGGGTGGGACGCTGTCCTCTCTGATGGAGAGCTAGCGACAGTGCCACAGACTACAAGCCGTGTCTTTATTTTATAGCAGATTCCACGAGGCAAAGTAAGGGCGCAGTCAAGATGTTTACAACATTCTCCTGGGTTTCGATCCTACTCAATTACATGCACCTGAACTCTATCAAGCCCACATCACTCAGCCTCCTGGGCCCACGGGTTCGGACCATAAGGTCAAGCTCACAACCATAGCTTTTGGCTATAATTGTGCTGGGAGGACTTTGCCCTCCAAGCTGGGACTTGCACGTGGCCATAAGAGGACTGTGCCCTCTCATTAGTCCGAGGCTTGAACCTGTCCAAACACTGTGACCGCTCTCCACAGGACTGGGTGATCAGGACATCTGCACGTCCTTGCTTCTGGACTCGCCTGGTGTATTTGCTGCGCGTGCCACCTTCTCTGCAGCCTGTGATGAGACACCAGGCCCATAAGCCTGCACTAGTTCGGCAATGACAGCCCCAGCACAGCCTGTTCTGTTACCCGGCAGCAGGGGGCGCTCTCCGCTGCCAGGCAGAGCACCTTTCCATTGGCAACACCAGTGCCGATGATCAGAGGGATGATCAGAGGAGAGGTTTCAAAAGGCACCCCTTCCTCCGCAGCCGGCCCTTCTCCCTTCAAACGGACAGGAACCGAAGGCAGTGCTCGCCGGAGTCCCGGGAGCGGGCGGCCGGGTGAGTGCGTTTGTTGTTTGATATTATTTTACAGTCAGGCATGGAGGAGACTTCACTTTATTGTCTTGTCTGCTCATTTAGGTGACGCGCCATCTGCCCTACATCCCCGCGTGGTGGGGGAGAAGCCAGGGGCTCACCCGTGGAGGGGCCAGGGGCTCACCCGTGGAGGGCCAGGGGCTCACCCGGGGAGGGGCCAGGGGCTCACCCGGGGAGGGCCAGGGGCTCACCCGTGGAGGGCCAGGGGCTCACCCGGGGAGGGGCCAGGGGCTCACCCGTGGAGGGGCCGGGGGCTCACCCGTGGAGGGGCCAGGGGCTCACTCTGCAGTGGAGTCGCTTTCTCTCGCACCCAGGCCCTTGGCTGCTTCTCCAGGTCACACGAGGTTGTGCGGTTCATGTTGAGGTGAAATAAAGAGCAAAGCCCGCTGTGAACGTGGCAGGAGGAAGCACAGGGGTCCTTCTGGGTAAGCGCAGCCGGAAGGTCGTCATGAAATGCCCGAGTCTCACCCGCCTGTGGCCCCTGCGGCCGGAGAGGAGGCGGTGATGCTGGTGCTGCTCACACCACCTCCACTCTTAGGACAGAGGAACGTCAACACCTTAAATACTTAACACTCGGGCTAGACATGGGAATGTATGGAGACACCCCCACCACACACACACACACACACACACACAGGAGGAAGCACCAAATCTAGGCACCAGAATTAAGAGTGTTTTCCACAGGCAGGAGGCGGCTCCCTTCCTCCTGAAATTACTTCCATCATGTGACTCCTCTGTGTGTGAGAGAGAGAGAGAGAGAGAGAGAGGGAGAGAGAGAGATAATTAGCCAGGTGCCTGGTAACCTGGTGACTAGCCCCGTCCCCACTCCTACCAGAGCCCTTCAGGGCCGTTGGGCGCCGTCTTCCTGTCTAGGAAAAACCGTTGCCAAACGCATAGGTTTCCTGTTGTGTCTCACCACAGATGCTTTTATTAAAGACAATGCTACGTTTTAATTTTAAAAAGTCTTTGTTTTTTTTCCCCCTTAAATGTCAGTGCAGCTTTATATTACCTGGAGTTCATCCTGAAGCCTTTTTTACATTTGAATTCACAATTTTGAAAGACTGATTTGAATAACATCCCTTCGGTGTCGGCTAGCGTGTTTGAAAGTGTGGTGCTGATTATTGCACGAGGACAAGCAGCCAGGGCTGAGGGAGGCCACGCGTGCAGCGCTCCACGCGTTCGTGATTTCAGGAAGCACCGCTCAGTCATCACTCCACACCCCGTGGATGTCTGCTCTGCGGCTTGGCACCTACACACCTAACATGTCTGTGGGTTTCCTTTAAAATCACGTTTAACGTGTAAATCGTTGTGCCTCGTGGACGCAGCCTGACTTGGGGCTGAACCTTGCCTCTCCTGTGACTGCTCTCGAAGCTTCACGCGCAGGTGCCCGCCCAGGGCTGTCCCAGGCCACGCGTGGGAAGGAAGGAGCCTTTGCAATGCCCCAGCCCGGGTGCAAGCAGCAGGCTCCGGAGACAGGGCGGTCATTCCTCCTTCTAGTGCAGTGATGGCGAACCTATGACACGCGTGTCAGAGATGACACGCGAACTCATTTTTTTGGTTGATTTTTCTTTGTTAAATGGCATTTAAATAGATAAAATAAATATCAAAAATATAAGTCTTTGTTTCACTATGGTTGCAAATATCCAAAAATTTCTATATGTGACACGGCACCAGAGTTAAGTTAGGGTTTTTCAAAATGCTGACACGCTGAGCTCAAAAGGTTCGCCATCACTGTTCTAGGGGGACCCCCCTGGACTTCCCCTTTGACAGAACTCATCCATCTCACATGACCACTGCTTCTGTGAAGTTGTCTATCTTTCTGGTCTGTCATCTCCATGGATTTGGGGGCCATTGATTGTCACTGCTGTGCTCCCAGGACCTAGTGCCATCGCTGGCCCCTTTGTCTCTTGTTGCGCCAGGAACATGCCCTTTGCATCGCTCCTTCATTTGGCGAATGTGCAGCAAGTGTCGCTCAGGTGTCAGGCATGGGTCTAGGTCAGGGGTGGGCAAACTTTTTGACTCGAGGGCCACAATGGGTTCTTAAACTGGACCGGAGGGCCGGAACAAAAGCATGGATGGAGTGTTTGTGTGAACTAATATAAATTCAAAGTAAACATCATTACATAAAAGGGTACGGTCTTTTTTTTTATTTTAGTTTTATTCATTTCAAACGGGCCGGATCCGGCCTGAGGGCCATAGTTTGCCCACGGCTGGTCTAGGTGATAGATGTTTGGCAGGGAACAAGCCAGACAGAAATTCCTGTCCTCGTGATGCTGGCATCTTTACGACGAGCGTTATTACTGATATTGTAACCATTTTCCCATTTCTTAGCTGTCTTTCCACCTTTGTTTTCCCACGTAGTTTTCAAAATAAGGTTCTTGAGTTCCTCAAAACTTCCAGCTGAAATTTTAATTAAGATCGCATTAAACTCCTACATTAATTTAGAAAAAAGTCAACATTTTAATAATATGTCATCTCATTGGTTTATGCAGGCCTCTCCTGATCTCTACTCAGATCTCCTCTTGTGCCTCGGTGTATGTTTATTCATTATTAGAGATTTTATTACATGTTTATTATGAATATTTTATTTTCTATTTCACTATAGACACATTGTACATCTCATAATTTACTCAACACATTGTTTTAACCTCATTAATCACTACAGTTTGAGTGGTGATTATGGGGGCTGTATATGTAGATGAGCTATCATTTGCAAATAATGATGTTTGTTTTTTTTGTCTCTGAAAATCATTACGTTGCCTTTTTCCCTTATAATGTTGGCTAGGAACTTTATTATCTCTTGAACAGGAAAAGTGAAAATCTACATGCTTGTCTTGTTCTCCTCTTAAAGAAAATGAGCCTACAATTTCTCCATTAATTATAATATTTACTGTAGATTTTTGACATGCAACTCTTACCAGGTTAGGAAAATTCTGGTTTATTCCTAATATGCTGTTTTTTTTAAAAAAATCATATAGCACATTATGTAATGCCTTTTTTCCTGAATCTACTGCGATAATTACATGCTTTCCTTTTGCACCCTCAGCCATCACTGGTCTGAGCTGTCTGGTGGAGCTAAAAGTCTGACTACTGTACTTACTGGGGAGGGCATTTCAGACCTGTTTCTTCTTAATTAAACATCGCTCCCACGCACTCTCCGTGCAGTTCCAGTCACTCCTGCAGCGCGTCCACGCCTCTCTGTCTCCTGGCCTCGGCACAGGCAGGGCTCCCCCACGCTGCCCAGTGTCCCTGACTGGCCTTTCCGTCCCCAGGCCTCCTGCTTGGGCTGATTCCACACTAACATGTAGAGTTACCTTCTGCCCGGGATTAATCCTCACTGTCTCTCTAAGAGCCCTCAAAGGCTCACAACAGCTACTTACATTAAGTTGAAGCCTCTTACATTCAGATCCACAACGATTTTGTACTTTCCTGTACCCAACAGGTCTCTCCTCTTCCCTCCTTCCAGCCATTGGTCTCTGTTTCTGCTAAACAAACTCGCTAGACAGATCAACCTTTTCTTCCCACTTTAAAGTAATTCTCTCTGTCCTCACCCATTCTCTCCTTCAAATCTCTCTTCACATCTCACTTGCTGCCTGAAATATTTATTTCCACTTCCCCTTGCAGCCCATTTCTGCAAATTCTCTCTGAATGCATCTACTCATGCTTTTTTATTTGTTCAAAAGTATTATTTGGCAACATTGGATCCCAGGGGAAAGGCAGCCATAACACAAACTGATAATAATACGTATTAACCAAGGAAGTTGCTTCTTTCTCATCTTCTGCAAAAGAGGACATTACATTGCCTACCTCACAATGTTATTTGAGGATTATATGATTTAACTATGTAATTAGAACATACCTATCTTTACCTCTCTTTCTGTCTGTTTATCAGTCTATCTATCTATCATCTATCTACTTTCTCACTATTCATTCATTTTGTAACCACCCCTTTACTTTCTGTTTCTATGAGTTAGGATAAAGAAGATGTGGTACGTACATGCAATGGAATATTATTCAGACATGAAAGAGAGAGAAAGCGTGCCATTTGTGACAACATGGATGAAGCTTGAGGACATCATTCTAAGTAAAAAATGTCTAAATTAAGCTTTCAAAAATCACGTCAACATAAAGGCACAGAACCTTTTATGTCCTTGTTTTAAAATATGGCTACTTCTAACAAGAATGTGAGGCTGCTTACACTTTTTAAATTAAAGCAAACTTTTGGATAATTATGAAATAAAAATAAGACATACATATAGTCAAAGATGTAAAAATCATACATTTTATCACATCTAAATAAAGACTTTCATAAGTACATGCAATGAAAAGAGACGGCCTCACGTACCTTGTCAATGATCAAAAGGTACGGCTTTGAAAGAACAGGAAGGCACGCTGCCCGTCCCTGGGGAGCCTGCTCACATGGATCGCAATGTGAAGTAACTCTGTGCTTCAGTTCTCTGCCTGCGTCCATGGCTGGTGGGGATCTGGCCCTTTCTCTCCCAGCTGCGTGGCCAACGTTCCAGGGAGGGAGAGGCAGGGCCGGGAGCGTGGCTGCTGGCCAGGCCTCCAAGGGGGGCTCTCAGCTCCTCTTAGTGCCAGAGATTCTGGTGGGAGGACATCCATTTCTGAAAAAGGCAAAGGCCCTGGAGACCGGCCAGGCTGGTAAAACATGAAGCCGTTGTTCCTACGCTTCTTCCTTTATTCAGAAGCCCAGCCCATCGCTTGCTTAACCGAAACTATAGGTCCATTAAGTTTCCGTTTAGTAAAGTCCTGATATTTCAAAGCACTTGGTGTAGGAAAAGGTGATACATTATAATGACAGATAGGCAGGAGAAATGGACAGATGGTGCATATACAAAAAAATCACAAAGAGCTAAAAAACCCCACAACATAGCGGTTTTCATTCACTGAACAGGAAGCGTGTGTGGGTGATTGCGTTACTCAAATTAGCCTTAAAACAGCGGCTCCATGAAACATGTATGATCACTGCATTCCACCGGTCAGAAAGCGGGAAGGTAACGGATGAAGTCGCGTGCTCCTGGAGGCGGGACAGTCACTGTGAATCCTCCTCAGAGGCCGCCCCTCATGCTGCGCGTCTATGTCCCGCGTGCCCTTCGCGGGGAGGGGAACAGCCCTGCGCCCCCTTGTGCGGGGACACAGGGAAGCTTCGAGGAACTCAGCGCCCTGTCTAACGTCACCTGGTGAGAGGGAAGCCCAGTCCCCGCTTCGTGCTCATCAAACCCACAGAGGAGTCAGTGCCCTTGACCTCTGTGCCACCTTGAGCTTTGTGGAGCCACAGAGAGGGGACCACGGAGTCGTCCAGCATGTGCTGTGGCTGAACGCCTGGTCCCTGGCTTGGAGGCCCCGGTGACGCCCCCACCTGTTTGCTGGAGGGACTAGCACCCCACTATGGGATGAGACTTTTTCTCGTGGTTAACTAATTAGGAGGCTTATTAGACAGAAGAGTCAATGCTGGTAGCAATGGAGACTGAGCAGCTGGGAGAAAGCAGCCGCCTACCCCCCCTCAGGGCACCAAGCGCCTCCACCCGTCCGGAGAGTGAAACGTCGCAGGAAAAACACAACACGCCACGGAGCACATGTGGAGGAAGGCGGGCAATTCATTCAGGTTTCCGCTGGCTGCCGTTTCGAAAGCCCAGTCATCTTTGTGTGCCCTTGGACAGTGTGACTGTAGGTTTGGTTTTAATTACATGCGTTAACACGCTGTTTAAAAAATCAACTGAATTATCTACAAACACTGAATGGCGGAGAGGCATGTTGGCACGCCGGAGGGATGTGTTTCTGCCAGGGACACTGGGCACCAGGTCATCTCGAAAAGAGGGCCGTTTTCCAAAACCCAGGAACCTTGGGTCTTCCACCCAAAGTTTGGTCCCCCCTCCCCGTGAGGACTGTACTTCTTTTCCGGCTGTTTGCCCATCCATCCCACCGGGGCCTCCCCCCTGCTGCCTATCCCATCCCCGGACCCCCTCCTGTTGCCTATCCATCCATGGGCTCCGTCTGTTGCCTATCCATCCACAGGACTCCCCCCTGTTGCCTATCCATCCATAGGACTCCTCCTGTTGCCTATCCATCCACGGGCCTCCACCTCCTGCCTATCCATCCACGGGACTCCTCCTGTTGCCTATCCATCCACGGGACTCCTCCTGTTGCCTATCCATCCACGGGACTCCTCCTGTTGCACATCCATCCACGGGACTCCTCCTGTTGCCCATCCATCCACAGGATCCCATGCATCTGGTCTGCCATCTGCTCAGTGGGAGCCTGGGCTGGGAGGCCAGAGACCAGGTTTGAGGTAATTTTAACCGATGAGGATGGTGATTATTAATTCATTTACCTCACAAGTACTCGGAGCACTCACTTTATGGTGAGATCGCTAGAGGCAGAAGGTGCTAAGCCAGAGAAGACATGCCCGGCCCGTTGCCCAGACTCTCTGACGCGGTCACCTGGTGGTGACAAAGGGATCAGTGAGCATCTCCAGTGTGGCTGGGGGTGAGGAAAGGGCAACCTCTATGAAGGGACAATCCCCAAACCGGGCCCTCCGTGAATCCCACATCCACAGGACCAGAGCTTTCTCGGCTGATTCACCTCTGTAATCGCACAGCAGGCACAGGGCCTGGCACAGGGGGCTCACAAACACACTTTTGTGTCATTTATACAAATTCATATCCGTCTGTTTGTTTTTTGTCCTCAAAGGCACAAACTAAATTTCCATTCTTGGTTTGGCATGATAATTTTGTTTCATGTGAAAATTCAAGGCCTTTGGGGTTGACGGAGCTTTTATTGGGGAGGCGGAAAAACATACTGTGAACACAACGAGGCGCGCGTGTCCCAGGCCCCCACCCCCCTGAGTTTCCAGGAAGACAGTTCGGCTGAAAGAACGGAAACGCCCCTGCACTGGTGGAAAGAGCAGGGGCGACCGGCTCTGTCCTGGACCCAGAAGCTCAGAGATGGTGCAGGGTCAACCCAGACAACCGCCAGCTTGATTTTAAAGAGAAAAGGAAATTCATTTGGTAGCATTTTTCTTTAAGTTTGTAGAAATATTCATGGATATAAAAGTGCTCACACTGGTGCTGATGCTGACTCCTTGTGGGGAAGCCATTTTCAAATGTCACCTATGAACGAACATCTATCTCATTTTTTAAGAGTCAGCCTTTCTCGGGTTTCTTTTGTCTGCCTTTTGAGGAGGAGGAGGCTCGGATTTCTTGTCCTGGGGTTGGAGTGCCTGTGGGTGGGAGGAGGGCCTGTGGGTGGGAGGAGTGCCTGTGGGTGGGAGGAGGGCCTGTGGGTGGGAGGAGGGCCTGTGGGTGGGAGGAGTGCCTGTGGGTGGGAGGAGTGCCTGTGGGTGGGAGGAGGGCCTGTGGGTGGGAGGAGTGTCTGTGGGTGGGAGGAGTGAACTGTGGGTGGGAGGAGGGCCTGTGGGTGGGTGAAGGGCCTGTAGGTGGGAGGAGTGCCTGT
>NW_005871396.1:540571-561083 GCF_000147115.1 Myotis lucifugus | reverse complement strand
TGGGAGGAGGGCTGTGGGTGGAAGGTTCCCGGTCAGTGGTCTCAGGTGCCTTGAGGACATCCTTCTTGGCTTAGAGGACGGTGCTCAACACAGACCCAGACATACACGTAGACTGTCCAGTTCGCTTTGGGGAAGCGCTGTGTCCATAGCATTTCGTCCTGTGGCTCAGCATTTTTGAACAACGCCTTTCAGGAAAATTAATAACTGCCCTTCAGGTTTTAGGAAATCCATTCCCAGACTCGCTGATACGATGATGGCGGCCTTGGAGGTCGTGACTCTGAGTGGGAGCACGTCAGGTCCTGGGATTTGTTTCCAGAAAAAAAACACCTCTGGCTCCTCTCTCCTCCCGGGTTGGCCTGCTCTCCAGCGTGACCGGGAACGCTGCCCTCGGCGCGGCATCCCCGTTATTCTCAGCAGGTGATGGATGGCTCGGGCGCTGCTGCCCGGGAAATGTCCTCGGAGCTCATGTAAATGTCTTCCTGGAAACAGCGATGCGTTCCTGCAAGACTTTAAATAACACTCGCGGCCGTCCCTCGCTCATTGGATAATGGATCTTTCCTCACTTTCTTCTCCTCGTTCATATTTCTCCCTCCGACGCTTTGTCATTCTGGTCTATGGCTTTGTTTAACTCTCTGAGGCTATTTATACCATTTGCATGAAAAATGCCACATAAAACAAAATCGTACCACTGCATAGATTAAGGAAACTCACTTTATAATGTTTGATTAATTTTGACTACCTTTTCCATAATAAATTAATACAAAATGCGTTTCATCATATGTTATGGAGATGTGTGATACATAAAGAATTTCCCATGCTCGACTTTAATCAACACTTTTTACCAAGTTCCATTAACAGCCATAAAATGCTTTTAAATTCTTCACGGGCATCCAGACAACATGAGCTGACTCCAAGGAAAACAATTTCATATTTTCACCTTAAATATTATATTTATGTGGCAGTAAATAAAAATTAGCAGGATTTTGCTTCTAATTATTTTGATCATTTCTAGGCAAGCGATTTTTTACATAAATTAAAGCATATCTCTAATGAGGAAGAGTTGGTATAAACTATTCAATGAGGAGACAGACCTTGACATTTTAAGAGCTCAGCTCAGTCCCAGCCCAGTGAGTGAATTTCAGCTGTTTCACACCCCGGTGTCCCCGTGGCTGCAGCGTTAGGTCGGGAAGAGCAGTGGTAGGCCACCCCCCCCCCCCCCTGTCCCCGGACGGCTCTGCACTCCGCTGTGAAGGTGATGGTGGGATGCTCTGTGCAGATTGAAGCACCGGCTCATGGAGGCTGTAATGACGATAGATGCCAGGTCTCCATAAAAATGCCTCTTTATTAACGTGTCCGTAGGCCGCGCTGTCCATGTCCAGAGGAACCTCGTGCTCTGCAAACAGCTCAGCCAGTAGACCCGTCACAACGTCAGTGAAGGTGCCAGTCTGGGGTTCAGCCCAGAGGCAGTTTCCCCCCTGACCTCCTTCCACGTCCTCTCTCGCAGCCCCCGGGGGCCTCCGCCCTGGGAACGGTGCCCACTGGGGCTTGGTCCCTACAGTCCTCCGCCTCCTGCTCTCCCAAGGCCCCAGGGCACAGCCCCAGCAGCCCCTGGTCACGCTGCCAGGCCCTGGAGGGCCCGCCTCCCGCCCATCTCAGCGGCCTGGGTCCCAGCCCGCCAGCCCCTCAGCAGCGAAGCGGGGAGAACACTCACCGGAGTCACAGGCCTGACTCCATGGCCCCAGCACAAGGGCAGGCAGCACGCAGGCGCTCTAGCCTCCTGTTTACACAGAAACTCACGCCCCCGCCCCCCTTGGGATGCGTTTGCTGTTGCACAAGAACGAATGACGGTGGTAAGTAATCACGCTTGATTGATGGGGACTGTCACCAGCGCCCCGAGCCAGGGTCCCAGCATCCACCCTGATTGCCTGTGGGGTGTGCGCCCCGGACCCAGATCCCAGCACAGGGGGCGGTGTGTGTGTGTGTGTGTGTGTGTGTGTGTGTGTGTGTGTGTGTTATTATCACCGAGTCCCCAGGACAGGCTATGTTTATGCAACGGGGGTAACAGCCCACAGCTCAGTTTTTTAAAAAAATATATTTTTATTGATTTCAGAGAGGAAAGGAGAGAGAGAAACATCAGTGATGAGAGAGAATCATTGGTCAGCTGCCTCCTGCACGCCCCGCCCTCCCCCCTCCTGTGCGCCCCCTGCCCGGGGTGGAGCCTGCAGCCCCTGGCATGTGCCCTGATGGGGAATCCGACCGGCAGCTTTTCAGTGCACAGGACGGAGCTCCGACCCACTGAGCACCTCCGGCCAGGCTCCCACCCACCCTTCCTGATGCCCGAGCTTGGGTGGGCACGGCTGTAATACGCTTCCCAAACCTGAGGAAATGTCCTCTGTTTTTTACTTTAAAGCTTAGGGCTTCCACACACCTTCTCAGAAAGACATTCTTTAAAAAGAGATAAGCAGCCCCATGTTGCCATTTAACTTGAACAGCATTTTAACCAAGTGATGCAAATAGGCAGAATCCCAGGCGTGACTGCATTGCAGGCTGGGGAACCGGCCTGATCTGACGTATCGCACTCTGTCGTTATGTGTTCTCTTCAAACAATGAAACATGACGGACTCTAATCTGCGGGGGGATGGAGAGCAGGCCCACAGGCTGCAGGGGCTGGGGGCTGGCGAGGGCAGGGCGGCCCCCTTCCCCAAGGCCTGCGGTCAGGGCAGGCGACTGTACTTCTTGTCCCCCCGCAGGACATTGTCTCAATGGTGACACTTCCTCAGGCTCTGACTCTGGACCTGCACGGACGTTTTCCTGTCAGCGTTTACAGCTCAGCCAGATGGAAGGGAGCAGGGACATGGGGAAGCTTCGCGGCGATGGGCGTCGCTATCACACTGCCCCTAACGGGCGCTCAGAGCTTCCTGTCCACCAGCCCTTCCTCGCGCCGCTGCAGCATGGAGCTGCCCCCACCCACCCACCCCACCACCACCCCGCCCAGCCTGCACCGTGTGTGTAGATGTTAAAACCAAGACCTTCCTGATTTTCCACTCGAGGAAAATCTAGGCTCCTTTTTAGCTGTAAGTGTTATTTATTACAGAGCAGGAGCTGGTGGCGAAGGGTCCAACTCTGCATGAATTATTTCTCCAGGAAAGCGAGAGTCGCCGGCCCAGAAGGAGGGCCCAGTATCCACCAGGGGTGGGGGGAGGTGGCAGAAACACTGTAGGAATTTGTGACTTGAATTTTATTGATTTTCATTCTTATGCAGTTTCATGCTTTAAAAATTAATGCTTTTAATTTTCTTTTTAAACTCAAACTTTCAATAGCCATCGAAAGCAGTGAATATTGCAAATGCAAGAGGAAGAACGGCTTCACAAGAGCATTTGGAGGCATTTTTATTTTTTGGAAGAAAATGCCGTGAAACGGACCGAGAAAAGTAAGTGTGAGTGTGGACAGCAAGTTGAGCTTTCCTTACCAACACCCCAATGGCTGCGAGGACGTGGCCAGCCCTGTGGGGACAGCCCTGCAAGCCCAGATTCAGTAGTGAATCTCTCACAATGATGCAAATGTCTATTTTAACTTGAGAGGAATTAATAAAAACATGTTACAAACAGCCACAGGATTGTCTGCAGAAATACTTTCAACAAGAACCTGTTTTATTTGTTGAGATTCTAGACAGTTTTCTACAATTTCCTGAAAGGAACTTAAACCTTTTGTTTCCTAGTCAAGCCTACTCTAAGGTGCGATATCCTAGCCCCGCCGTCATACCCAGGGGACCCGCCCAGGGGTTCTGCTCATGCGAAGTCCATGCCTAAGGGGAGCGAGGGTCTGTGAGTGGACTGAGCCCTGACGATTGTAGGTGTCGGGCATTGTGTTCAGCATTACAGGTGTTGTTTATGGCTGTATATCGTGACTAGAGGCCTGGTGTACAAAATTTGTGCAATGGGGGGGGGTGTCCCTCAGCCCACCCTGTACCCTCTCCAATCTGGGACCCCTCAGGGGATGTCTGACTGCCGGTTTAGGTCCGATCCCACAGGCCTAAACTGGCAGTCGGACATCCCTCTCACAATCCGAGACTGCTGGCTCCTAACCACTCGCCTGCCTGATTGCCCCTAACCGCTTCTGCCTGCCAGCCTGATCACCCCCTAACCACTCCCCTGCCAGCCTGATCGATACCTAACTGCTCCCTGCTGGCCTGATCACCCACAACTGCCCTCCCCTGACAGCCATCTTGTGGCAGCCATCTTTTGACCACATGGGGGCGGCCATCTTGTGTGAGGGCGTGACAGTCAATTTGCATATTAACCTCTTTATTATATAGGATCCTATGCTCATCTGTACTGTTGTGTGGTGTGCTGTGATACTGCATGGACAGTCCATTTATTACTCACTATTCTAGTTGATGGGCATTTGGGCCTCTCTAGCTGGTCATGACCAGTGTTCCTGTGCTCATTTTCTCATTGCCGCGCATATATAGTTATTTCTCTTTAGTATATACCTAAACGCATGAATGCTGAAGCTATATGATACTAAAATATTCAGCTTAGATTCTGAAAAATGGCTTTCCAGGGTGATTCCTACCAACAGGAGAACATTATTCTACACGCTCCACATCCTTCCCAACATTAGTATTGCTGGCAGTCTTTTTAAAATTTTAATAATGTGTGGCAATTATGTATTTGTTTTGTTCTGATAACTGGTGAGGTTGAGCATTTTTTCTCATGTGCCTTGGTCATTTGCATATTCTATTTTGAAAAGTGTTTAATTATCTGAATTCATTTTTCTATTGTATTCTCAGTCCTTTCTGTTGATTTGTAGGAACTCCTCTGTGTTCTAGAAGATGGCATTCCTTTTGCGTGTTACCAATGCCTTCCAGTTCGTATGTAGCATTCTCATTTGGACAGTGGTAGATGCCATTCAATGAACAGAAATTCTTAATCTTCATTTAGCCCAATTTAGCAACTCTTTTCTCATAGATAGTTTTTCTCCCTGAGACACATGATGACCTAAGACCACAAAGATATGATTCTGAGTTACTACTAAAAGCCCTTTAGTTGGTTAACGTTCAACCATGGGTTAACAATCTATCTAGGACTTTGTGTTTGCATCCAGTGTGAGGAATGTATCAATTTTTCTTTTTCCATATGAGTAGCCAATTGGCCCTGCATCATTTATTTAAAATGACACCCTTTCCCCGTGGAATTATAGTTGTTATAAGTCAAGTACCTAATATGCGGATCTGTTTCTGGACTCTTAATTATGCTTCACTTATGAACGTGTCTGTCCTTTGGCCTATGCCATACAGTCTTGACAGCCAGAACTCAATTACAGAGTCAGGCCATTGAAGAGACTACCAGACCACACAGAGTGCACGCACGGGCAACTCTAATCAAGATAAATGACATGGAAGGGAGAAGGGGAGGAAGGTACATGAGTTCAGTGTTAATGAATCAACAATATACATTCAATAAGTTGTATTTACACAGATACATACATAAAACAAGATTATGTATTGCTCTTTTTACAAAAATATTATGGCCAGAGTTTTGAAGGAAACTAATGCTGCACTTACTCAGAGGAGCAGTTCACTATTAACTGGTTAAGTGTCCATGGCAACTTTCTGGAACCTACCTAGAATAAGCAGTGAGAACAAAATGTATACACACAGTATGTGTGTGTTCCACGCTTTTTATTATTAACAGTTATATTTATTTACTTTGCTCTGTTATTGTCAGAAGGAGAAGTTTCCTATTTTATCTATTTTTGTTTTTCAGTCATTTTGAAGTGACATCAGGAAGTGTACTATACGCAGTGTGAAGGGAAGGTGACCAGAATTTGTTAGATACCATTTACTAAGTACTAATTAACAATAATAGTTATTTAATTTTTAAAATATTTCTGTTCTATTGATGGTCTTATTTTATTAGTTATTAAATTGGGGCTGAAAGACATGAGGTACCTTGCTAGAGCCTAGCTTTGGACTAAAGTCTGTTGGCTGCACAGCCAACACTCTTACTTTGATTGCCACTCACTCATCCGTCTGGTGTTCCCATCTGAAATATAATCCCGAATAGTCCTTCATGCACAAGAATGTCGTGAGCCTGAATTAGGGGATGTTAGTGTCAGAGAAACACAGTAATTGCAAAACAGTGCTTGTCACATCAGATCTGTCATAGCGCCTCTCTGAAGTACATTTCCTGGGAAAGTGGCAGGAAGTCTAAGGATCTACAATGGGTGTTAATGAAGAGCCAGTAGAAGCCCAGAAATCGATATATGACACACTTTCCACGCTGATGTGCTGTGATGGTTCTCCTTGCAATGCTTCATGGAGGACAGTTACTTTGGTGCTCACCAGCGTCGTCGAGAAGGCCCTCTGGGAGTGTTAATGCTAAGTTTCTTCATTAACTAGGAAGATGAAAATCGGGCACTGGGCACTAAACACATTTTAACACATCACTCAAGAGGATAAGGTCACTTCTCCAATGTTATCCTCTCACCCTTGGGTGTTCCCATGTGATGACTTAGAGAGAAATACCCACCGCACTCATCAAAATGAAGGACTTGCTGATTCACATTGTCCAGCAAAAGCCCTATCATTTATCCACAGTCCTAACATCAGGGGATTCTTGCACATGCTCCGGGCATGCCTCAAGTCATCCTGCCAAAAGTGCTTAGTCATATATTACACTAATGGTCTTCCCTCTGGACCAGTACCTTCTCCTCCTGCATTTTCTGTCAAAGCTGGTATCACTGGTCATCAGAAACACAAGCTAGAATCTTGGAAGTGATTTTCAATTCCGCCCTTTTTCTCACCTACATAACTGGGCAATAGTAAATCTGTATGTTTTATGTTCTCAGTTTCCCAGGTGCATTTAACTACACTAAGACCATATTAGGAATTCCTTAACTACGTGGATTGTCATCCCTTCCTTTGATTAGCATAGGAGACAAGGAATTGATCTTCATGCCTTTAACTTGGCCCTTAAATCCAACCTCCACAAATCAACTTGGTGGTCCTTCTGAAGCACAGATGGTGTGACACTCCTCTGCTAGGACCTCTGCTGCCCAGAGCAGATTGCCTGGGTCACTGTGGTCGCACAGTACGCATTTGATCAGTAGGGCATTGAAATGACAGGTGTAATGGGCTGCCTTTCAGCCACGCTGACTTTCACAGCTCCAGTTAGTGATGAAAGTCCATGTCTACTTCTGAACTTGAGAGAAAACTCAGGAAGGGAGATCTGCTGGAGATTTGATTGTCATCAACTTATAGTTGGATGGTGGTGAGTGTGATTGATTAAGAGGCTAGAGATGCTTTTATAGAAAAGGAGGCATCCATCACCGGACACTAAATTGATTCCCACTTGTTCTGGGATATTAGATTATAAGCATGAAATTTTAAACTGTTTTATCATTCACAGAGAAATGACATCCATGCTAACTCAATGGAGTCCTCTCATGTAGGGCTCTGTTATTGCTGATGGAAGGTAGTCACAGAGGATTTAGCGAGCTGTCTAAGACGTTATGGCAAGGACTTGCTAGAAGAACCGTCATGTGGTCGCCTGGTTGAAGGCATGTGGCATGTTTCCAGGAGGCACATTGCCTTTGTGTGTGTGTGTGTGTGTGTGTGTGTGTGTGTGTGTGTGTGTGAATGCTAACGATGTTGACTCTTGCACCCACTGGACACACTTGGAGGTGCTACTATGTGTCTGGCATGTGCTTAGATGTGCATTTCAAAGATGAGCCCAGCCCTGCTCTTCCAGAATGAATGTAAAGACAGAACACCAATGACTAAACATAGTGATGTGCCAAGTGCCGTTACAGAGGCCCAGGCAGAGACTGCGCAGCCCAGAAAGGCGCTGGTGGGGACAAAGTGAGGGCGCGGCATGGACGAAGGCAAAGCATTGTCTTCCCACCTGATGAACTAGTCGCCCACCATTTCCTTCTCCGTCCATCGTCATCATCCATACAGCAGATATGAGAAAGGGGATGTCATACATTTTGGCTAAATTTGAAAATAGTACTGATATTTCAAATGGAAATGTTGAATAGGCAGATGGATCCACAAGCCCGAAGTTCTGTAGAAAAATTCAGGTTGAAAACAGAAATGTGGGTGTTATTCGGATATGGTAGAGAAGAGATTGTCTTACAAGCAAAAGCTGGATTGAAGAGGGTTCAAGGACTTTGGGAGATATAGAACCAGAAGTAGCACATATACACACCCCTTCCGGGGATTTTAACTCTAAAGAGAAAGAAATTCAATACTTATTGAGGTATTGGGCTCAAGTAAGAATTTGCTTTTTTTCTTGTAATTTGAGAAAAATAATTTGAACGCTGATAGAAAACATCCGTGAACATAGGAAAACTGACCGTGTAGAAGAGGAGGACGGTATCGATAAAGCGCTGACCTTGAGTGAGAGGGTGTGGGACCTAAAGCACAACTGGAGAATTGGACTGTAGCTGGGACACAGACAGTTCATCACAGCAAAGGAAGGGAAGGCAGGACAGATAGGCAACAGTCAGTAGATGTATTGGAAAATTGTGCAGTTCATCTTATTTCTCCAATTTTTTTCCTCTATGAATGAGGAAGTACTAGTGAGGTCAGTAGCTGAGAATGAGGATAGTGCGAGGATGTTGAAGTCTGGACGAAAAGGAATGGAATGTTGGTCTAGGAGACCTGGAGAGCACAAGAACTGAAGAACCACCGAGCCACACGGGCCAGGCTAGACCCAGTGAATGTTTGGGCTCAGGTCAGTCCCATCTAGAGAAGGAGACATGTAGAGGATGCTTCTTAGCCAATTACAAGCAACCAATTCAACCACAGGGACTCCTCCCTGCCCACACTGGATTCTAGGATTTCTTGCATCGTTGCTCCAAATACCATCTTTTTCAAGAGCCCAAGTGTCTGCCTTGGATTTTAAAGCAAACCGGATATCAGTGGGAAGCAGACAAAAGGTAAAGTCACACACACACACACACACACACACAAAAAAAAAATAGCAACAAACTTTTGCGTAAAACAAAAGAAAAGAAAATTATACCAAATTTTTGAACATGTGCAACTTGGTTCTATCCCTTCAGGTCAGAGTTGGTCCCTTTAGGCCCCTGCAGCTCCACATCTGGATAAATTCTCCTTTACGTCCCACCAGAAAGCCCGGTCCTCTGGTGACAGAACCCGTGGCGAACTGGTGGTCTTTACAGAACGAATCGTTGTCAGAATCCAGCTGCCAGGCTGTCGGTGGGCCACACCAGCAACTCCATGTCCCCCTGACGGAATATCACACACACGCTGCTGTTTCCATGGAGATTCAATGGCTTCAGCCTGACGTCCCTGATTGCAGAGCGGCGGTTCTGAGCCTGCGGTGCACCCTCCCTGCTGGCTGGGAAGAGCAGGCTGCAGTCAGGGCCCCGCCACATGCACGAGCTTCTGCGTTGATATTCCACAGGCCACGCGCCTCCTAAACCTGCCAGTGATTCATACGTGGAACTAACTCAGACGCGTGTCAGCAGAGGGGAGAGCGAGGTCGCCGGGAACGGTGAATAAATAAGGCCGGTTCAGATGGGAAATGCTCGTGGAGAAGCAAGTATTTCACCCGCGGGCTCCCGCACAGGAGGGAGGAGGCCTCTTTAATGTGATTTAATGTTTTGTTTTGCGTTGTCTGTTAATGAAACGGTTATTATGAAGTGAGGCAATGGGCAGGTCCCTTGGAGGGGACCCAGAACTCTTCACTGAGGGCCTGAGTGACCCCTTTTCACCCAGAGCCCCTCCACCCATCAGCACCTGGCACCTTCCTCTGATGCCCCTGTGAAGGTCAGGGCCTCAGCCAGGCAGCCGGGACTCGCACTCACCTCCTGGTGTTGCTGAGAGAACCCGGGCTGGGGAGTCAGAGGGAGGGGCTGGAGGGCCATCAGTCATGTTTCCTCAGCGCTGGCCGCGGGGTCTGTCCGCACGGCTGACACAGCTCAGGAGGACGCTCTCCTGGGCAATGGCCTTGACACTGGACTGTCAGGGCTCCCCCGAAACCAGGGGTCTTGTCATGAAACCCAGGCGCAGAGGAGAGCGCCTGAGCAGAGGCCCCGGGAGAGCTGCTGGGGGTGGGGGGTGGGGGGTGGACAGGGCTTGCAGGAAGCGCCCCCTTAGGCACTCGGGTATGAATTTAAAATACAACACATCTGTCGATTTCAATTTTTAACAGCCAAGGTCTTAAGAGCAGCAGGGCTGGACTGGAGAAAGGGAAGGGAGGTAAATTTTGGAGGCAAATGAAGGCCAGGTGCGGCGGTGGGGCAGGGAGAGCGTTGGGATGAGGGTGCTGACAGAATCTGTAGGAGGTCCGATTGTGTTACTCTCTGATCTGGAAGGACCCTGGCAGCGGGACCGGGGGATGACGCAATGCAGACTGGGAGGAGGGTAGTGTTGTCTTTTGGGAATGCGTGCCGTTAAGCCCAGGCTTCTTGTCATCACTACACAGCAGGTGTCAGCTCAGGGCAGTGGGACAGGGACTCAGGGCTAAGCAGTCTGATCGTGTCTCCCTGGGGGCTCCCTGGAGGCCGCGGAAAGCAGAGCAGGGCCACCGCAGCAGAGCCTTCTGCGGAGGCCGGGCAGCCTGGCTCACATCCCCCCTAGAGCATCCCCCTGTAGGATCCCGGGGCGGCGGACCTGTCAGGTAAGATTCAGAAACACAAGAAGCATCACGCATACATCCAGCAAATCAAACCAGCAGGAGCCTCGGAAAATTGATTTGCTGCCCTCTGGGGCTCAGCGGCGGGAGCAACAGCACAGTGCCCTCCGCGTCACCTCCAGGCGGCCAGTGCCTTCTGAGCAGAGACCCTGACAGAGAGGAAGGCACATTTCTCTCCAACCCCAGTAGCAACAAAGGTGAGCAAGGACGAGAGAGCTAGGCCGGAGCTGCCCTTGAGATAATTGGTTATAAATACAACCAGTGGCCTGGTGCACAAAATTCATGCACTTGGCGGGGAGGGGTCCCCCAGCCTGGTCTGTGCTGTCACAGTGAGGGGCTCCTCGATGGATTGCCCCAAAGAGGTAGGCCGGAGCCGGGGCTCCTGCCTCCATGCCGTGTGGAGCCACAGGACCCCCAGATCTCGCCACTCAGAGCCAAGGGACCCCTAGGCCTCGCTGAGTGGAGGCCTCTGCCAGGCCACACCTCTGGGCTGCACAGAGGCCTCCGCTGGGCCCCGCCCCCAGGCTGGGCCTCATGGAGGCTTCCGGACCCCAGCAGAGTCTCGCGAAGGCCTCCGCCAGGCCCTGGGCCTCCTGGTGATGCATTGTGATGGTGTGACCCAAGTCCCCGACACTGAAAGTCCCCACCAACCCATGCCTGCTGCGCACGCAGCCTGCTGATCGGTTGTTACGCATGAGGGTGTCCCAACCATTTGCATATTACCCTTTTATTAGTATAGATATCATTCCAAGAAATAGTCCATCTACCTATAGAGGCCAATGCTAAAGAACCCCCCCCCCCGAGATCACATACAAAAAAATGATTACAACTGGTTCGCCGGTGGGGTGAGCATCTCACGTCCTTCAGTGAAGACCGACACTTGAATTAATGAAAACTTCTGGTTGGACAGACAGTCCCGCAGCCTGGATTGCGCATCTGTGCGTGGGGAACAGTGCAGAGAGCAAGCCCCCTAGGCCGCCACCACCGCTCACAGCAGGGCGTCAGGCCAATCAGCCCCAGCCTGACCCTCTTCTATCACCGTCTGCAACAGCTAGACCGCCGCTCTCCAGCTGGGTCAACGCGGTGGCTTGAGGGGATTTCAGGAGCAGAATCAAGAGGGCCTGCGGGGTGATTGGATGGGGAGGGGGAGGCATGGGCAAGAGTGAAGGGTGCTCCCCTCGCTTTCTGCCTGGGGAGCCCAGTAGATGGTGGTGCTGAGCACTGAGAGTGTCACTGAGATGAGGGGAGGGTTCAGAGGCAGGTCCCTAGTCCTGGGAATGATTGCAATGTAACATCCCGAGTTTAAAGTGCCTCTGGGACATGAAAATGGGTATGATTGGAAGGAAGCTGAATGTATATACTAGTGTATGGAGAGAGATGAGAAATAGATATGGAGAGAGGGGAGAGAGAGATGAGAGAGAGAGAGAGAGAGAGAGAGAGAGAGAGAGAGAGAAGAAGATAAAAAGATAGTCATAAAAAAAGGATAGAACAAAGAAAGAACGCAGGGTGTCTCAAAAGAGAAGACTTCCTTTCCTAGTGATAACCCTGCTGTGTGCCTACAGCTGCTCAAGGCCCCTCCCCCTGGAGAGCTCCATCTGGAGTAAAGGACAGTTCCTAGGGGAAGCCTCCCCTAAAACCCTCTCCCCTGTGGCCTGGGTCGCTCTAGCCCATATGTCCCAGCAACAAGGATCCCCCAGGTGTGTGCCTGTGGCCCCTCACTCACCTTTCTGTCCTCATCTGTAAAATGGGCATGACAAAGTGATTGCCTCATAGAGTTGTCGTGAGCAGTCACTGAGATAGTATTTGCAGAGCATCCCAAACAATGCCTCCACACAATGAGGGCGTGTTCGTGTGTCTGAAACAAAATAAGCATCCACCCTAGGGAACTGGCACTGGGCATGACCAGGGCCTGAAAGGATTGGCTTAGAAACGTGTCCAAGGTCACAGAGCAGGGCAGGAAGCCAGCAGGACCACGCTGTCAAACAGAGCGCCGGTGCGTCCCCAGGACCCGTGCTGATCCTCATCACCTCCGCGCTTCCGTAGGAAAGGTCTGGTCAAGATGCGCTGGTCTTGTTGGGGGAAAATGCTTTAAGATCTTCTCATTTCACCATGAACAATACAAACACAGCGTATCCCCAGAAATGTATACACACATTGATGAATTATAAAGTATGTTTATTGAAATACATTTCATTTTCAAAATTGAGCTCTCAGCTCTTAAAGTGTACATTTTGGGGGACACCCTGTATATTCTAGTGTATCGGTTAGTAAGATCTGTTAGCACAGGGATCCTATATTTTATTTACGTTGCAGAGTCACGACATAAACATGTGAGGTCAAGAATCCAATAACCGCTCTGCATGTAATCCTGCCCAGAGCGGGAACTAGGTGGTGAGCTGAAAGGTGAGCACAGGAATTAGGCACAGGAATTGGAGACTTGCAAACATCTGGGCCAGGGGGAAACTCCTCTTTCTAACATTTTTGGCTCCGTTGCTTTAGGAAGACTTATTTTACTTCTCAGAATAGGCGTCTAATAAAAGAAAAACTTCCCATTGCAATCATCAGTCGAGTTCAAAACCAACCAAAAAAGGACACTATTTTGGAAGTGTGGGTAGCGTGGCATTGGGAGGAAGTTACAGACTGTGGCTCAGTTACACATGGACACCCGGCCTCTCCTCCTTCCCATGTTTGTCTGGGACTTACCTCGTCTTAGCGTTTGAGAGGTGCTCTGCTTGTGTAACATAATACGTTCGTTATTTTTTAAGAAACGGGATTCTCCTCTCTGCAAAAAACTCACAACCTGTGAAAACTTTCCCAACCTTGTTATCTCTCTCTCAAATCTATTTATAAATCCACTGTTTAAAACTATTTGAACAATCCCACATCATTGGAATGTTTTCTTTTTGCATTTTATAAAAATGTTTAATAAAATTATGGTGCATTTATGCGCAGCAAAATATTTGAACAGGTCCTTAATGTTCCCTTAGGATAAACGTTAAGATAATCTTTTATCAGTAATGTTAAAGCTTTTGGTAAATATTATTAATCGCCCCAGAGGAACTATATTAAAGTCATACCATCCACCATCTGCTCATGAAACTACATGCCTTCCATATGCTTGAGATTATCATTAACATTTTTGTCAATGGTAAAACATAATTTCATTCTCTGCTTTTTGAAATTATTGATAGGGTTAAATATTTTCCCATATTTTCAGTAATTGTAATATTTCTTTTGTATTATAGGTTTGTGCCTTGCTCTTTTCCCATTAAAATTATATTTACATAAATAGACATTTATTATGTTGTTATAATTTTTGACAATTTATATTTGCTTTTCCATTCTATTGTTCTAGTGTGGTGAAGGCCTGGGGCAGGGTGGGAGCAGGGTGGAGGGAGTCAGTGGGGGAAAATGGGGACATCTATGATACTTTCAACAGTAAAGATGCATTTTTAAAATGGTGTAGACCTTTAGTTTTCATGTAGTTTCATTTTTCAAGCTTTTCTCTTGTCAGTTTCTCAATGTGTTGATGTTACAAAATGCACTTTCCCGGTTTTGTATTCTTACCTGGTACTTTTAACTCTTTAATTCAGGTCTACTTCCTGTTTCTGTAAGGTGCAAGCTCGAGTTCTTATTTTGTCCGTCACAGAACAGCCCGTGTCCCCGAGGAGCTACCGGGTCACGTGCCTCTTCTCCGGGCCTCTGAAGGATGCAGGGCTCTTGCCGTTGATAAATGAAGGTATTTGTGAAGCCCTGAGCTCAGCAGGTCCGAGCGGCTGCAAAGGCTCCATCTCGAGGTCAAGGACAGCCTCTGTCTGTCTTCCAGCGATAGGGCCCTTCACGCACTGGATTCACGCTTGTGCTTGTGCTGTGAGTTCCAGGAGGCACTGCGAACAGACGTGCAGGAAAGCAGTATATCTCCTCAGGGGAGACCCTGGCTAAAGGCCCCCCTGAGACCCTCCTGAAGTCTGAATGGTCAGAATTAGGCCACATGGGGATGTCCTGGCTTCTCAAGGGCCCACAGTCAGGTCTGTGGGATGTGCAGCCTGTATCCCAGAGCCTGAGCCCCTAACCCCCACCACAACCCCCTCCGAGGCAGACGAAGCATCCCGAGCGCCCCCTGTGGGTGGATGAGAGTATGGGGACAGGGCGGCTTGTGACTCAGCAGTGTCTAGGCAAAATCCGCCCCTGGTTGGTGATGTTTCTGGAAGCTAGGTATATAAAAAATGGAAAATAATGATGGAAAACAATATTGTCACACCTATGGTATAAAATAATATAAAACTTTAAGTAGGAAAGAAATAGGGACACTTATAAGCATTTATGTTTTAGAAAACATTTTTCAATTACAACTATATTGTCTAAAGAATGGATTAACTTCTGCAACAGTAACATATATGATATATGCACACCTATGAATGAGAAAAAAGTGAATATTACATATTTAATGATGTAAGTATAATGAATACATCTCCTTAATATTTTCTTTCCAATCTTAGAAACAAAATGTATCCTTTTACTTAAAATTGTTTAAAAGTTTATAGATAATAATAACTACAGACATTTTTTATTCACAAGAAAATCCTCAGTGGTCCTCAGGTGATGGGGTGGCGAAGACCATCTCCCATAAGGTCCCCCTCAGTGGCATCTGCAGACGAAGGAGGGGAGTGTGATGGGACTTTTGGAAAAAGACGTCGGGTGTCATCTGTGAGCTGTTCAGACGCCATTTGCTCACCTTTCTGTTTCGACTACTCCCCCTGGAGCACCTTCCATCAATGGAAAATGGCTCTTGTTCAAAGTAATTTATGAAATTTTCCCAACATGAGATAGTCCATTAGGACCAGGAGCCCTGTCTCTTCCACGAAATTACAACCCGAGCAGCGCTGGCCTGTTGGGTTGCATCACCCCACACAGCCGCCGCCACAACGGTTCCCTTCGTTCTTAAAATAGTACTCATGGGAACGATGTGTTTATTTTTTAATCTTTTTTGTGGGGACCTTCTCATACCCATAACTGAACATAATCTGTTTTTGTGCATACTTTTAAAGAGGTAATTTGACAGCATGCATGGACATTTAAATAAATGTATCCTCCGATTTCGTGTTCATTTTCAAGTACTTATTCTAAGGAGATGTTTAGGGAAGTGAACACATGTAAAGAGTGATGTTTGCACCAGTTGGAATAGATCAGTTAAAGAGACGATGCTGCAGTCACAGACAGCGAACATGTTAGTGTCTTCAAAACGACAAAGTCTCTGCTTTGCTTATGCTGCAGGAACATTGTGGGGAGACGGGAACTGTCCCTTAGGTCCTCACTCCTAAACCTTCATCTCCAGCGTTGCTTCTCCATGTCAGGAAAAAAAAAAAAAAAAGGCAACTCTTAGGAAAGTAAACTGGCCACCAAGCGCCATAGCCTCGAAGTGACAGGCCATTTCCCTTAGCAACCAGCCCCTCCACCCTCCACCGAGGCAGGACAGCGTGCCTGTGCTGAGGAGGGGGGGAGGGGATGCCGTGACTGGCCGCCGTCATCACATACCTGAGTGTCCTCATCCTGCTGGACATTGACAGCTATCAGAACAGCGAGCAATGAAACCTGGTTAAGTGTGTCTCATGTAATGCGTTGTAATCCCATCTCACTGTTGTTAGGTGCTTTAAGTAAAAGCTTACCGACTGAGATGAGTAAACACTGTGGAGGGAGGAAAGCCCTGCTCGTCTGTGTGTGATACTTGCTCCCAATTAATTAAGCCTGGAAGTGGAAACACGTGAGGATGGAAAGTGGCTGCTCCGCTACAGGGCCGCGGCCGCGGAGGGCGCCGGATAGAATACTGATCTCTTCACGCCACGTTCCCCAACTACCTTTCTGTTTCCTCTAAAGAAGCATAGCTCATTTTTGTAAAAAAATCTATAATTTGTACATTACAGCTGTAAACAAATGTTCCACGTCGGCTTGCATTAACTGGCCGCTAACTTCAAGGTCCCGCTGTGCCTGCGAGCGGCTTTGCCCCAGGGTCTCTGTCTTTCAGGGGCTCCTTGCTGGAGTGGGGGTGCCCTGCTGACTCCCCGAACTCACTTGGTAATCAGTCAGGTGAAAATATCCTGTCATTTTTGTGAACGTTTTTGTATTTGTGGGCGTGAGGCTCTTCCTGGAAAGTAATGACCATCATTCCCTCGTTTTCGATGGTCGTTACTTTTACTCCAGGTGCCACTTTCCGGAGAAATCGGGCGGGTGGATGTGGTGAGAAATCGGAGGGGGAGATACTCGCATGCGCTGCCCTCGCCCCCGGGAGAGGCTGCGGGCTGTGCTCACGGATGCCAGACTAGGGAAGTGGCGGCTCCCAGCGGCTTTGACACACGAAAGGCCAGTGTCCAGAGCGCCCGGAGGCCCCCAGCATGTGCTCTGGAAACCACAGCTCAGAGCCAGAGGCGACCAGGAGGCCCGGCACTGGGAGGCCCAGCCCTCCCCTCCTCCTGGCCTGCCCTCCCTGCCTCGTCTTCCTTAGCTCCCAACCCTCCTGGGGAGCCTCCTGGGGAAACCTGGCTGAGATCCAGGGAGACTTCCAGAGCGGCCACCCCCTGTCTGACACTCCCAGGGCATCTACAGTCTCACCAGCTCACGGCCATGGTCATGGACTGACCACTGTGCCCTGCACCTCCCCTTCAGACACTGCAACCCTCACCGCCAATGGAATGGTATGGGGAGGAGGGCCTGGGGGAGGAAGCGGGTGGTGTGGGTGGAGCCCTGGGGAGGGGAGTCAGCGCCCTTCTGAAAGGGAGCCCTCCCCCGCCCCTCCCCCGTGAGGCTGCCGGGAGAGTTCAGCAGCGGGCCACCCGGAGGGGCCACCCAGCAGCTCTCAGCGGAGCTCCATGCTGCTGCCGCCCTGACTCGGCATTCCACTCCAACCAGGAGAAATGGGAACAAGTAAGCCTGTAGCTCGTAAGTCCTTGAGTCCCTGCTACTTTTGCACAGCAGCCCACACGGCCGAGAACACCCCGCGTGGCATTTAACGTTTTCAGCTGGTTCTCGTTGCCCACCTGCATGGCACCTGCTCAGTCCCCCTGTGCGTGGCCGGGGCCCATGGAGGCTCCCCGTCTCCTGGGAGACCCTGCCGCCCCCCGATTTCCTGGCGGCTCTGCTACCTCGGCTCTCCCTGGGTTCAAGGAACGGTATGATGGTTTTTTTGTTGGTTTGTTTTTTTGTAGAGAAGTGGGCATTTTTGTCAGCCTTATTCATCCTCTCCGGAAACAGAATCACTTGCTTGGAGGGTGTCCCGAATAAAAATCAGGGAAGGAGATAAGAGTTTATTGTGCACAGTAATTACCCCTCATAAACAGGTATATGGGGGGCAATGTTCTCACCTTTAATATAACACCAGCGTCTGACCGCATGTCCCCCCGCCTCACCGTGTGCAGGCACCAGGCTAATGAGACACCTTCAAGCTGCTGGGAAAATGCAGAATGCCGACGCCTTCTTCCCGTTTCACCGAAAGGAAACCGAGCAGCGAGAGCAGGTTGGCTCTGGGTAACCGCGCGAGGGCCTCTGAGAATGGCCGTCAGCGCAGGGGCTGCGGCCCACGCTCTCAGGCCGCCGTCTGTCTTCCTGTTTCAACCCCCTTCACAGTTGTCTTCCTCGGACTCATCTGTCATCGGGGCTGAGCTCTCTCCGTGTGTGACTCCATGTTGCAAAGCGTGTTTCGCTTTAATGGCGATTTGGTTGTTGTTAAAGGAGCAGGAGGGACGCAGAGGCCCTGTGGTCAGCATCCCCCCAGGACAGAGCTGGGGAGGCGGTGGGGGGCTGGAAAGGGAGTTCAGCCGCCCCATTGCTGCAGCCTGACACTCCTGCACTGCAAACACCCCACTGATGCTCAGCGGCTGGAAACAGGCAGGGCCCGGAGCCGGGGCTTAATTGCAATTGTAACTCCTCATGAGCAGTTACGGGGCAGCAGAAGGCGCGGCGCTGGTCCTCCTGGGGGAGGAGGGCCTGTGGGAGCCGCAGAGCCGCTCAGGAGGGAAATTACCATTTTATATTTACGACTCGGGCCGGCTTAAGTGCCATAGGAATAGACTCGCGAATGCATTAAAGAGCAATTCCCCACAATGTGACTCCGCTGCTCGGTAAGCCATTTTTAGGGACTGTCTCGGTGGCTTTTAAAGGCATATGCCATCCCATTTTCAAAGGTTATTTCCGGGGTTTGTCACAATCGCAGAAGTAGCACCCTCTCGCTCCCTCTGCAGATTAAGGACACCGCGGGGCTCTGCGATGAGGGGGTGTTGGTGAGGAAGATGCTCCGTGTTTCTCACAGCTGGGCTCCGGAGCAGCTCGCTTCCTGGCGCTGATCCGATGCTAATCTCACAGGTTAGCCTTGCTCAGCTGCATAAGCAGATAATGGGGTTCTCTGGAAGCCACATCTGGGAAGATAGCCAGCACCCCTCCCCGGCAGAGGTCTAGAAGGCGGCCCATTTAGTTCCTGACGCACCAGGGCACCACCGCAGGGCCCGCTCACTGCGGGAGCTCAGCTTCCGGAGCACAGGGCACTCCGCAGTCCCTCCCTGCGCTGTGCCCCGGTTTGCCTAATGTTAAACGAGATACACAACCTCCATTTGGATATCTCTCTTACCAACTGGACGGATTAGCAACAAGGGACTATTTGGGGTGTATTTACTGGAAGAAGATTAAATGACACCCCAAGGCCACTTCTAGCCGGTATCAGCTGAAAAAGCTACCGGATGGCCGGGGTTTTATTTACTCACCAGCTGAGGACCTACTCCCCCCCCCCAAAAAAAAAGAAAGTGGCAGGGCGGTGATGGTTTTTATCACTTCCATTCCTTCCCTGCAGGGAGCTGATGCGAGAAGTGCATCATCATGGAGAAACCGCGCAGACAGGAGGTGAGCTTACATGCTCTCCACCAGCCCTGGGAGAGGCAGCCTTTACAAAGTGCATTCCCATAAACACGTTCACCGGGGAAGAGAATTCATGTGATTGTGGAGACCTGCACGCAGAGATTAATTTTTAGCTCTTTCTTAGAACAAATGGCCTGAATTTGTAATATTGCTCATCAGCCTATAACCATTATCCAATGCTACTGTGTTGCTGCATGTCAGCGTCTTCATGCTGCTGGGTCTCGGGAAGTGACTTGGGCATAACACGCAGGACAGAGAACCAGCTATGGACGCAGGCGCAGACGTGTCCGAGCTGGCCTGTTGGGTTTGCGGGCCGGTGGGTGCCTTTCTGCGGCTGCTTTCATGGTGAGCATAGCTCTGTCCGCCGATCAGGAACTTGAACAAGTTTCAGCTATTCTACTGTGAACGTTTGAAAGTTGAGCCCCTTGCTTATCTTTGTAGCTTCTGTGTTTAATGTTATAACTAGCACATCATTCGTGTTAAAGAAATGTTGGGTGGATGGATGGATGGATGGATGGATGGTGGATTGGTGAGGCAGACGTCTTCAATTTCATTGCATGAGGGCTCTATGAGGTCTGAACTTGAAGCTGTTTTCTTTAATTATCAATATCATTGCGGACACTGATCTGAAAGACACAAATGATGGCTAAGAATAGGTTTCATTATTTTCTCCTGAATGGACTTCAAAATACGCGTGAAAAGTTGTTTGTTTTTTAACTTTTTACCTTGCTTCACGGTAAAAAATATACTAGTATATAAAACCCTCATATGCAAACAGATCAAACGGTGGAACAACCGAACAACCAAACAACTGGTTGCTATAATGTGCGCTGACCACTAGGGGGCGCATGTGCAACATGGTGGGCATTGGCCGTGGTGGGATGGTGGAGCAGGTGAGCTCCGGTCACTGTCATTGGGGCGAGCATCTGGTAGTTACTGAAAAT
>NW_005871396.1:490460-539066 GCF_000147115.1 Myotis lucifugus | reverse complement strand
GAACAAGGGCCTGGATCAGGCGTGATGGGGGTGAGGGACGCGTCCCTGTGCTAGGCTCATGCTCAGTAGGAGCCAAAAAGGAGCCATAAAGGGGCGGAGTGTAGCCTGAGAAAAGCTGGGAAAAGAATCAGACTGGATGCAGGCATGGAATCCCAGGACATCCAGGAAAGGGACTGGTTGAGGGGAGCGCCCAGCACGAGCCTGGGAACACCCAGGAAGTAGGTCGGATGGTTTGAATGACAACCCGTTCCTTCCCCCAAACCAAGGAGATATCTGGAGGGTTACCCCGGATCTCGGAGCAGTTTCTGCTGGAGCCGGCCTCCCTCCCATCCCCGAGGGCGTATCATCTCTCTTCACCCCAGTACACCTTGATGCTACGCTTCAACTTCTCCCACACGGGTGCCCTTGGACATTTCTTTATTGCGACCTCACAAAGAACCCATGTCCACCAGCCATGATGATGCAAAAACTGGGGATCTCAAGACTTGGGTTGAAATCTCACATTTTCCTCTTGACGGATGTGGTCGCTCACGGCCACCCTCACATACCTGAGACACAGCGGGCTTGTGCATGGAACTAGGACAAGAATCCCTTATCCGCGGTCTCTTGAATTAAAATAAATGCCTGTGAAATCAGAAGCCCAGGGTATGGCGTGTACGAGGCACTCAGTGGTAGCTGAAAGTCCAATTAGTCCTGAAGTCCCCTTTCAGGTCCTTCTCTGGTCGACCCTGTCGCTCTGGTGAGAAAGTGGGACTCATCCCTCTCTCCTGGTGACAAGACCATGACCGTGGAGACCCCTCGTTCTCCTTTGTCCCTGGTGAACAGACTCAGTGCTCTGTGCTTTCCCCATGATCACCTCAATCGATGATGGAGAAATTGATAAGCCCATGTTCTCCCCCCTGCACTTCCTTGGCGGGTCTTTCAGCGTTTGTAGAGCAGATGAAGCCTTGGCTAACCTAGCGGGGAGAATATTTGATGGATTCTGACTTGGCTTTATCAGTCTGGAATGTGCAACAGCATACACAGCAAGTATCTGGGAGATTGGCCATTTTCCATGGATTTTTTAAACTTTAGCAGCACAATAATAGCAGATATTTAGTCCGGATGATATGGCTCAGTGGTTGAGTGTCCACCTATGAACCAGAAGGCCACAGTTTGATACCAGGTCAGAGCACCAGGATGTCCAGGGTTGCGGGCTCGATCCCCAGTGTGGGGCGTACAGCAGGCAGCGATCAATAATTCTCTCACATCATTGATGTTTCTCTCTCTCTCCCTCTCCCTTCCTCTCTGAAGTCAATAAAAATATATTTTAAAAAAACACACAGACATTTAATCTGTATGTTAATTTGGCATCCTGTAGGAATCAGCCATTCCTATGCTATCAAACTTGTTTCTGTGGGCAACTTTGATATCTTTCTTGTTCATTTTTAATCTCTAAGTCCTAAATGTATAAAAGCCCCTTAGCTCACTTCTTGGGATCTAATTGCCACCAACTCAACTCTGTTGCCTTTGTTTTGTCCACTCTCTTTACTTCCTGTCCCGTTCATCTTCCTCGTCCACTCTCCTACTGGGTGTGTGAGGTACCCTAATATGCGGGAGTGGGTGAGGATACATGCAGGGGACTGGAAGGACAGGAGGCCGATCCTGCTGCAGTGAGCACAGCCCTGTGACATTGTGAAGGTTGGCGAGGAGTGAAGGGCCAGAATTTCTCACGTTTCTCTCTCTCTCTCTCTCTCTCTCTCTCTTTCTCTCTCTCTCTCTTCCTGCTCATTTACACAGATGCTTTTTCTTTTTTGTTTTTTTGTACTGCTTTAATTTTGTCTTAATGTTAGGCTTTTATTCACTGGCATATAATTTTTGTACCTATTTTCTTAAGTCACAATAAATGCCTCACAAATACAGGGAATGTGTTTTAAAAGTCCACAGAGTGATTTGAATTCACAAGAGGACTTTTCAGAAACACTTCTGAACCCTAAATTAAAGCTGTGATGCTCCCCACACGAGGAGGAGGCTGGCAGATACTGTTTATTTTCGGAGGGGAAATTGTCTCATTGAATGTTCGGTGCAGTTTTCCTGACATAATTACATACAGGTTTTGCTAGCAGGGTCTTTGTTTCACGGCGTGTTGCAAAGTCAGTGTCACACGGGTTAAGTGCTTTAGAAAATGGACAAGACATGCAGGTATCGCTTGTTTAAATATTCGTCTCAGGTGTGAGCATCTAAATGTGTGTGTCTCCAAGCATGGGTACCTTTGAACACCAGCTGCCATTTAGAAATGGAGTACTGTAGCATTTCTAGCCAAGACTTTGAAATACTTTATTCACTGATCCCTCCATCAAGCTATAAAAAATAAAGAAAATAAAGAAACACAAAGAAAACAGCTTCCCTGGTCCACAGGGATCCTTATTTCATGGTGAGGTGGCCTTTGTTTTCCTTTTCTCCCACCAGCCTGTCATCCCTTCCTTCCCCAGCTGCCTCCTGGGGACAGAATCATCCCCATCCCCCGAGCCGGGTGCGAGCCGGGTGCGCCGCCGTCCCGCCGGGAGGCGCTGCTTGTCTCCAGGCTGTGATGGAAGGCTGAGTCCAGCTGAGGGGGTGCGGGCAGAGGGGCCTGGGCACAGCTGCCAGGATGATGCCCCTCGACCGGGCGGGGTCTCTTGGTCTCAGTTCCTGTGTCCGGTTCTTTGCCATCGCCGACTTCCTCTCTCTACTCAACCAGCTTTGGGAAGACGCACACCATTATGTAGTGTTCACAGCCATTAAAACCATTAAGGGGACCGTGCAGAGGGGGAGAAAGAACCGAAGACGTGCATTTAATTTTCATCAGCGGCCACCTCACACAATCCTGCAGCAAGTGCTGCCTACGTCACAGCAATTTCTTTTCCTATGATTTGTAAGAAATTGCCCATTAAAACTCTGATTCTGTTTTAACGATGAAACGGAGGTAAGCTATGGGGGAGGCAGATAACTCATGACCTAGGTCTTTCTCTAAAGACCTGTTTTATACTCATCGAAGGAAATGAACTGCTTCCAGCTCTGCATCCTCAGAGCATCCCTCATCTTGACCAAGACACCTAACGCTCCCCTCAGCTTGGGCAAACCTTGGACAGCTCTCTTCTGGCCCCGCCCCGCCTCCCCTTTCCTGAAGCACCATGGGAGGAAACTCACAAATGGGGAACCCCTCCCCTCCCCCTTTGAGATGTAAATTTTCCTTCAGCCTCTTGATGGTTTTACAACCCAGAATTGTTTTTCTCAAAGACCCAGGAGCCATCCTTTTGAAATGGGATCCTCAAGAAAGATAGAGCCCCTCCCCCAGTCTCTGTGGGAAGGTGGAAGCTCAATGTCCAGAAAAGCCAAGTGGCTTATTTATGTCATAACTGGAGGTTTGTGCCTCTTATTCCCCCTCACCTTTTTGGTCCATCCCTCTCCCCTCTCCCCTCTGACAGCCATCAGTTCGTTCTATCAATGAGTCTGTTTTTGTTTAATTTGTTTGTTTGTTTTAGATTTCACATCTCTATATGAAAAAGGCTAAGTGACCATCTGACCGGCCGACCATCTGACCGTCCGGTAGGTATGACATGCACTGACCACCAGGGGGCAGACGCTCAACACAGGAGCTGCCGAGCTGCAGTGACTTGGCAGTGGCGGTTCTCGGGTGATGCACCCCGGAACCAGAGAGGAGGGAGCCCGATTTCTTGCGGGGCCACATGATTCCACCTTCGGCCCGGCCATGGGTTATGTTGTTCCTGGGGCCATGGGAGGTTGGCTCCAGGGCGTGTCTGGCCCATCTTGCCCAGTCCTGCCCCGCCGGCCACCTTCTAATTTTCTTTCAATGTGCACGAATCCGTGCACCAGGCCACTAGTATAATATAAAAAGCCAGGAATGTAATGTACAGCATAGGGAATGCAGTCAATAGGATCATGATAATTTTGTATGGTGACACATGGTCACTAGATTTATCCTGGGGATCATTCCGTAAGGTATATAAATGTTGAAGAAGTATACACCTGAAACTCATATAATATTATATGCCGACTATACTTCAATTAAAAATGAAGTAAATAAGAGGCAGTTAGAAAACTCAGATGGCCTCATCATGTTGACCAACCTCCCCCCAATGTCCTCTCGTACTTTCCCCCAGCCCACCCTGCTTGAAAACGTCCATGCCTTCTGTTGTGGGGTTGCGTGTGATCTCTCTCCTCCATTGCAATAATCTCGAATAAAGTCCTCCCGTGTGTTTAACTCCACCCAGTGCAAGGTGTCATAGGGCATCTTAGTGACGGAGAGAAGTGCTGGCCTGAGAGTCTGTCCACCCAAGTGCACTCTGAGCCCTAAGGTCATCCCTGGATTCTCCGGGTGTGGTCACAGTTGATTCTTTCAAAAGTGAGTAGAAGACACAGACGCAGCCAGCATCTCAGAGATCAAACAAATACAAACACGCACATTCATCCCAGGCCGGGTCTCTCCCCTCCTCTTAGGTACCAACAAGCTCGGGGCTTGTAGAGGAAGCTGTTAAAGATTAAAAAAATAGTGGCAGAACCCAACCTTCGCATGAACCAGACATCAGAAATAACATACTGAAACTAGAGGCCCAATGCACGAAATTCATGCAAGGGGCTCGGCCCTCACAGCCCTGGCTGCTTCGGCCAGTCCTCGCAGCCTCAGCCGGCCCTCGCAGCCTCCACTGGCCCTCGCAGCCCCAGCTTCGTCTGGTCTAATTAGCATCTTCGCTCTTTATTATATAGGATAATTTTTTAAAAAGTCACAAATGGTCCTTTGCTAAGTGGTGGCTTTGGGACTAGATATGAATGAGTATTACTTCCCAAGTGAAAAACCCGTCACTTGTCTCTGACTTGGTTATAGTCATCTTGGATCAGAGGCGGCTGGAACGAGAGGCAGCTTTAAAATACTGGTCCACGGCCTGCGTTTTTTGGAGGAGAAGCTCGAGCCTGAAGATGCAGGACATCCTTCTCTGGGGTCACGGAATCAGGTACCGCCTGCCCTTGATTGAGAGTCCGTTTGATTCGTTAATAACCTGGTCATTGTTTAACAGGGAAGGAGTAAAGGGAAGGCTGAATAACAGGGGACCATGTACACAGCTCTGCCAGGAAGCTGCAGTGTGGCCCTCTCCAAGTCTGTCCCCCCAGATCCATGGGGGAAGGGATGGGACAAGCATGCCCAGTAAGGTCTGGGTGATGTGAGAGGATGCTGACCTGTCAGTCACACGACACTGGCCAAAGCTAGTGTATAGGCATGGCCACTGCAAGGGCGGGAAGATCTGATACTGAAACTCCGGGACAAAGGAGCCCCCTCCCTCTTGCTGCTCCCGCCTGGCGCCTGGCTTGCGGGCTCTCAGGCTCTGCACTGGCCCACGTGGCCGACAGCCAGGTGGACTCCACTCAATGGGCTGATGGACCGAGTGAAGCCTGATGCTCCACCGGACTCCACGCCACATGGTGAGGGGCTCTGGATTCTGGCTTTGCTTTGGGCTCTGCTGAGGTCCAGACTGGGTAAGAGATGATGGACTTTGGAACCGAGGAATGCAACTCCGGGCAAATAAAGCCTTTTACCATGTCTCCCCCTCCCGTGGGAGCCCCCGGGAGTACTCATTCCAGCAGCGCCCCAAGAACCCACTCCCACTAGCAACAGAGGAATCCCGCTTGTGCAGTCCTCCGATAACACTTTAGCCAAACTGGACTAACCCATGTGCAGCCCAGGGAGGAATACGATGGAGCTAATTTAAATATTAGTGACTCTATTGAACATTAGCACAAGTAGTTAAGCAGTCATTGCCCAGTTCATGGTGCATTCCATTTCTCCAGGTGCATCTGAGTTCACGTCGCTTTAAAAGTACATTGTCATGAATTCAAAATTCTACAGAACTTCTTCCCACTATGCATATGTATAGACATTCCACTTTTAACATTATATTTCATAAAGTCTTAAATATCAGGATAAAATGATAAATCGGGGGAAAAACACCATGACAGTAGATCAAAATCTGTTTGGAATGATGCTGGCCATAGGCAACTTGTACATTTCACTTCTATCCTAATA
Organism: Myotis lucifugus; assembly: GCF_000147115.1. Lineage (NCBI taxonomy): Eukaryota > Metazoa > Chordata > Mammalia > Chiroptera > Vespertilionidae > Myotis > Myotis lucifugus. The sequence continues at coordinate 533,008 of NW_005871396.1, read as the reverse complement.
TATAAAAAGCCAGGGGCATCCTGACTGAAACAACCTGACAGATGACCAAACAGCAGGCTGCGTGGGGTGACCAGGCCAGCGGGGGTGGGGGGGGGCAGTTGGGGGCAACCAGGACGGCAGGCAGAGGCGGTTAGGGGTGATCAGGCAGGCAGGCAGGTGAGCAGTTAGGAGCCAGCAGTCCCAGATTGTGAGAGGGATGTCCGACTACTGGTTTAGGCCAGATCCCAGCCTAAACTCGTAGTCGGACATCCCCCAAGGGGTCCCGGATTGGAGAGGGTGCAGGCTGGGCTGAGGGGACCCCCCCCTCCGTGCACGAATTTCGTGTACCGGGCCTCTAGTTTCTTATAAAGAAAGCCATTGAGTCCCCGTGGCCCCGCCGGCAGCTGGCTCCTGGTGCCTGAGTCTTTTGGAAATGCAATCATGGCTGAGGCACAGGGACACCAGCCACACAAAGTCGTTGTCTCAGCTTTTAATTAACTCCCGGGTGTTCCTCTCAGAGAGCGCATTGTTTGAAGAGCAGCAATTACAAGCTATTTTGGCTCCCTCATTTCTCCTGTGTTTCTGACGGCCTCTCTTGGATTCGGAAGGGGGAACAATTAGCTTTGGAACAAGGCAATGATAGGTTCCTGGCTGGCAGCAGCGACCCGCCCTGAGCCTGACTCACCAGGGTCCCTCACACAAAGGACGGGGCGGGGCCAGATCCCTCTGCGCCCCCTCATTACAGCGCCAGGACGTGGATCTGTGCCCCTCGCCTGCTCTTCCTTAGCTCAGAATATCATCTGTGGGCGCAGCTATGGAACGTTTCTCCAGCTGAAGATTTCTGATGAAAAAAAATCGGAAAGCTCTTCCGGAAAGGGGAGAGCACAGTGACCCTTTTCTGTTGAACCTGGAGATGAAACCCTCCTGAGCCTCCACGCCAGGCTTTCTCACGTATTTCCTTGTTTCCGCTGAATTTCCCTTCCCTCCCTCCGGCCCTCAATCCAGTGCTCTGATACTAATTGAAGCTCCCTTCTTTCACTGCATTTATATCTTCCTTTCGTTATAATGTCTCCCTAGCATTTCTAGGTCATTTCTTAGCCAAGATTCAGCGTCTTCCATCTCTCTTTTTCCTGATTCATTGTTTTCAGTCCCCTTTCTCTGTCCAACCAATATCTCAGGTCTTCATTCCAGCCGTCATTTAAAGGATTCTTTTAGAGTTGGTATGTGATAGTCCACAGATTTTTAAATAAAAACATCCGGGTTGCTGCATGGAAGAAAAAAAGATCTAATGGTGTGGACACAGAGCAAATTTACTTTATTAAATACCATGTTTGTTAAGATTCCGTCCTTTTAGTTTCTTTCTCGCATTCCCTTTTCAAGGTTACACGACGATGTGAAATCGTTGTTAGTACGCGGCCCTTTGCTCACTTCAATCCTCCAGTTTAGAGCCCTCGCACATTCTTCCCACAATGGCGGCGGTGAAGTAGAATGTGAGCACCTGGGTGAAAGCCCTCTGCCCTCCTTCACCGCCAAACGAGGTATCACTACAGCTGACCACAGAATGAGGACTGTGATCCGGCGACATGTTTTCAATGCGAAGGAATTTATTTGTACCATAGATGCCTTCTGAGATAATTTTACAAAATATTATTGCAATGTCATCAAACATTTTGCTAAGGTCTAAATTTATAACATCTGTAGCATTCTTTTTCATAAGTTTTATTACGATACCAGTGACCCGCCCTGGCCGGTTTGGCTCAGTGGATAGAGCGTCAGCCTGCGGACTGAAGGGTCCCAGGTTCGATTCTGGTCAAGGGCATGTACCTTGGTTGTGGGCACATCCCCGGTGGGGAGTGTGCAGGAGGCGGCTGATCGATGTTTCTCTCTCATTGATGTTTCTAACTCTCTATCCCTCTCCCTCTCTGTAAAAAAAATCAATAAAATATATATTTTTAAAAAGATACTAGTGATTCTGCACACGAATCCGTGCACAAGCAGCTCGCCGCTGCTTGCCTCAGCTGGCCACCCCACCCACCGCCGCTGGTAGCTCTCTGCCGCACATAGCCCGCTGCCCCGCCCTCCTGCTGTTCGGTCATTATGTGACAGCGTCCCAACCAATTTGCATATTACCCTATGATAAGTATAGATAACTGACATAATTCACATACCATAGCATCACCCATTTGAAGTGTGCAATTCAATATTTTTTAATATATTCAGAGATTTGTACAACCATCACCTCTGTACATTGTAGAGTATCTACCTCACCCCAAAGAGAAACATTGCCGCTGTTAGCATTCACCCCCCCACACCCTTCCAGACCACCCAGCCTAGGCAGCCACCCCTCTACTCTCTGTGCCTTTAGCAGGTTTGCTTCTTCTGGACACTTCATGTGAATGGCCTCATGCAGCCTGTGAAGGTTCATGGCTGGTCTGTCTCTCGTAGCGTACTGTTCTCAGGGCTCATCCATGTGGGAGGAGGTGCCAGTGACCATTCCTTCTTGCTGCCCGGTAACAGGCCACTGCACAGGTAGGGCCCATTTGATTTACCTGTTTATCAGGGATACACATCACCTGGGGTAACCAATTGGCTGTCTCCACGTTGGGGCTGTTGTCATTAATGCTACTTTGGATTGTCACTGCGAGTGTTGTATGTGGAAGGACACGGGTTTCATCTCTCTTGGTGATACACCAAGGCGTCAAGTGCTAGGTCACATGGCAACCCTATATGTTTATCTTTTTGAGGAATTGCCAAGACTGCTTCCCAAAGAGGCGTCACCATTTTGCATCCCTCCTCCTTCCACCAAATGTATGTCTTCCAATTTTTCCACACCCTCACCAACAGTTCTCATGAAGTGTCTCTTTGATTATAAATGTCTCTTCTCAGAGCGGGTGTGGAGTGGCATCGCCTGGTGGCTCTGGTTTACATGTCCTGAGACCCATTAGTGCTGAGCATCTTAATATGTTTATTGCCTGTTTGTATGTTTTTGCAACATTCTTTTAATCAACTAATTTTGCAATTCTATCTAAAGCTAGCTTTATTTGGCTTCTTAAACTTTTTGTTCTTAAATTTGTCATTCCAATTAACACACCATATGTTTGTTTGATTTCTATTGAAATATTGCACCTATAGTCCTGAGGACAAGTTGTATTCTTCATTGCTATCTAAGATCTCATCATCAATTACCTTTTGAATTGAGCTGACCACAGTTTTCCGGAGTCCTCCCTCGCAATCCTACATGCGCTATGATTTTGGTTAAAGTTTATTGATTATTGTAATTGTTAACATGTAAGTCCAGACATGGCATTCTTCAGTTGTTTCTATAACTCACAGAGGAGTGTGGCCCTAAGCAATCAGATTTATAATCACAACTATGTCCTGGAATCATCACCTAGAACAGGGCTGTATAAGGCCTGTGAAATCGTTTGGTCTGGTCCTGCCATGGCATTAGGGGTGAGTTAATTAAATGTTTGACCAAATATAAATTGATCATTTTGTATGGCCTATGAATGATGCTGTAAATATCTAATGGCCCTTGGCAGAAGAAAGGTTCCCCACCCCTGAGCTAAAACATCTGCTGGAAGATGGTAAACTCGTGTATCAACTCATCCCCCCCAATATTTATTACTGTGTCAAGGTTTCAAACTCAGCATTTTAAAATCATTACACCTCAGCCCTGTGTTGAGATTCAGAGCTGAATGCCCAGGCTGACTTGAAGATGGCTGCCTCCCAACATGGAAAGATGACATTTAGGGAGCCCTCACCCACCACCCGCTGCGGGCTCTAGGCTTCTCATGCTGCACATGAGACACACGAGATGCAGGGCAGCCACACAGCTGGCCCGCAGCTGCACCGGTCAGGGCAGAGGTAGGTGTGGGCGAGGTGACCACTGCAGTGCAGGCCTCTCCTGGACTGTCTGTCTCTTCAGGCTTAAAAGGTCACATGGAAAATCAGCCAAGGCCTCAAATTAGCCAAGGCAGAGGGTCCTTGAATAGGACCCTCAGGGCTCAGCTCTCACGTTGTCTCGTTTAGGAAACCTCCCACCTTCAGTCAGAACATAGCGCCCTTGCTCTCCGCCTGCAGCGTGTTCCCCCCGCATCTCTTTTGTGCCCGTCCTGATGGCTAGACCCTGGTCACTGAACAGGAAGCGGGTTTCCTTGAGGGTGGACACTGTCCCGGTGACTGTGGCTTCCTCTCCGGCCGCCTGCCTTGAGCACCAGTGTCCCGGGCGGGCGTGTTTAAGCTAAACTGCAGGCGTGCGGGTGTTTCTCACGCCACAAAAAGCTGTTTCAGAGAAGCACAAGCCTTGGTGAATCGCCGCTGGAGCTGCCCCCCATCAGCCCTGTGGTGAAGCCATTCCTGCGTGTCCTATTCGCCCGGTTCCCCTTGTCCTGATGTGAAAGCTCGTAAGTGCTGAGGCCACAGAGTTCAGTTCCCTCCAACCCACATTCAAAGCCTAACCTGGAGGCTGGTCAGCTATGATAGTGCGGGGAATGTTTAAATCCATGGAAATCCCGGCAACCTCATCTCAGAAATGGCAGCATCGACACGGATCTCACAGGGCTGAAGAATCCGAGAATGATCGAAGATTAAACAAAAAGATGTTACAACTCTCATAGCACAGTTTCTGTCACTCAGCAGGTACCCTTAGCAAGGATACTATTATTATTTCTTTGTTGGTCCTATAAGAGCAAAATATTTTAATTGTTTTTATTTTAGTCAAATATAAGAAATATAGGTCCAGCTGGTGTGGCTCAGTGGTTGAGCATTGACCTATGAACCAGGAGGTCATGGTTTGATTCCCAGGTGGGACATACGCCCACATTGTGGGCTCGATCCCCAGTGTGGGGATTTTCGGAGGAGCCAATCAATGATTCTCTCTCATCATTGACGCTCTACCTCTCTCTCCCTCTCCCTTCCTCTCTGAAATCAAGAAAAATATATTAAAATACATATAAGAAATATAAAATATGTTTATTAAATATGGCTCTCCATCGGTAGCTCTCAATCCCCACCTGTCACACTCCCCGAAGGAGGATAATGACTTGAAAAGTGCTCCCCAGCGCCCTTTCTAACAGAAAAGCACAGCTTTCTACCCGGCACATAATAGCCGCGCGTGGCATCCTCCGAATCCGAGGCTCTGCAGAATGGCTGCATCTCCAGGGGAGCGGAGATAAGATTGGGACAGATCAGCTGTAATTTAACAGTATAAGCAGCAGAGAAGGAGAATGGCTGGGGCTGAACACGCCACAGAGGGGAAATGCGCTGGAACAGAGAATGCGGCCCGGGGCCAGGACGCGCAGATTACAGATACGCTCACAGTGCCGCCCGCGAAGGATTTCCTCTCTTTTCCTGGGCTCATCTGATGTCAGGCTCGGAAGCATGTTTTGTTAGAAAAATTTTATTGCTTAAATGGAGCGTAATTTTTCTCTCTTTTATATTTTCTTTTCATTCCTGCGCTGCCCTGAGAGCCCTTGAACATGAACAGCGAGAGCTGAGACTGGGGCTGTCTGTCTCCAGGCCCACGCGGGAGGGGGGCGCGCCAGTCCCGGGAGGGATGCGCTGGGAGCGCTGTCACTGCCATTGCCGCCCCACTCCAGCCTGTGCCATGGCCCGAGCACTCGCCTGGCTGGGGTGCAGGGCGAACGGGATGTAGATCTTCTGCTTTCTCCTCTGGGGAGAGAGAAGATCCACTGATGCGCTGGGTAAACGTGAGTTCTAAGACAAACCGGCACCTTCACTGTGTCCCTCCCGTCGGAAACTCGAAGGCAGTGCATGGTGCAGGCTGTGGGAGACAGGGCCGGGGGCGCCCTAACGTTTGGCTTTCCGGATGAGTCACAAGGGTCCGGAAGAGGGAGGTGATGGTGGACGTTACCACAGGTTTGGGGCAGAACCAGGAGTGGAGGTGGCTTCTCAGTTCGGATCCGGGCCGGCACCCTCCCGGGAGGGCAGGACCAGGCATCACTCGTGGCCACAGCGTCCCGAGCTGCCCAAGGCCTGGGCCAAGCTCGGACACATGCGAGGAACGGCCCCTGGGGGCACATCCACACACGTGTTCAGCATGGTGTTTAGTAGCTGAGGCGTAAGTCCTGAGGCCTCCTGCAGGCAAAGCCACTGAGGTCCAGGGGTGACTGGTTCTCTGGGAGCTGCACCCTGATGCCCGGACCCACTGCCTGTGGGAAGCTCAGCATCGAGCAGGCACTGACTCCCACCTGTTGCTTTTGAAATGGTTGAAAGTTTCTTTGATGCTGGAGACGATTCTTTTTGGAAAATGAGAAATAACCTTCAAGTCCCGAAGACTCCAAGAGACTCAGGTAATACTGACATCGGCATCATGTCAGCCAAACCTCTCTGAGGAACCAGGGACTAGTTGGTCTCCTTCTCTCACGGTGTCACGCTGAGGTCGTTACATGCGGTCCCTCGTCAGCATCGTGTTCCACTTTCCCATTTCCACGTTTCTCTTGGCTTTTCCTTCATGGCCCCGTTTCCACCTCCTGTTCTTTCACCCCTTTGAGCTCTGCCCATGGGGCACCATCCGATACTTAAACAAACAAACTAAAAAGAAACAAAAACCCAAACTTGCTCAATTGTCAAACATTAGTCAACTTTGGTCACCTGGCTGTACGGCCCTGTCCTTGACCATCTCTTCACCCAGAATGATGCTTCTCTGGAGTCTTGGCCTCCGTGCCCGGTGCCTCCGCCTCGGCTGTGCCGTCCTGTGCTAAGGGCTGTCTGGCTCCGGTAGGTGTGAGGTGTTCTTCATCACCGTGGCTGTTTCCAATCCCTCCCTTTGTTCTGATTCCAGCTTCGTGCCATTCTGGCTTCACCACCCTTCCTAATCAGTCTAGAGAACAGAGTCAAGCACTTAAGCCATCATGATGAATATTTTTATTCCCATCACCCCCTTACCTAGCATTACACATGTCTATCAAAATCCTAGGCCTGAATCTATTAAAAAGTTCCTCTCATCCCCTGCTACTACAAGACTGCTCCACAATGCACACTCACGGTGGAACCCCTGTGAGCCCCCAGCCTTGGTCTCTGGTGACTTCTTAAACCTGAATCGCCCTCATCATATATGCTCCTGGTCCCTTACGTCCATCCCTCCTAAGACGCTCAGAGAGTCCAGTCTTCTCCCTGAGACAGAGGAGAGGCCAGAGTGGAGGAAGTGAAAAAAAATCGCAACCAAGTTTCCTCCCCGATCACTCCTCAAAGCCTGTCTCTGTTTAGATTCTGTAGAAACCCATCTTTCTTCCCTTCCTACCAGTTTCAGGGCCACCTGCAGCTTCTTCCGGCCGTGAGCTAATCTGCCCGTGTGTGTACAGTACACCGCTCATAATTCCTCCGGGAGCTTATTAGAACTGAGGCAGGAGCTGCGATCTCTGTGTGTTGACACTCACCACTCCTGAAGGTAAATACACACAGATGTCCCTCTCCTGTTGTAAAACAAAGCCGCCTGGCTCCTGCTCCTCTGGCCACTGTCCTCTCCCCTCCCCTCAGAGAAGCTTATTCATGAAAGTCACCTCTTAGTTCTCGAATTTCCCCCTTAAGGTGTGGGCTCTGGCATCAGCTGCTGCTCGGAGGAGGCTGTGTGATCCAGGTCATGGTGCTGATTGCTTAACGCAGTGGCCTTTTTTTTTGTGGTTCTCATATGACGCATTCTGTCACAGCATTGGAAGTGGTCGCTGCTTACAATGGAAAGTCTTCCTCCCTGTCTCCAGTACAGGCGCCTCGCTGGCCTTCCTCACTCCCATCTGGGAGCTGGCTGGGACCGAGTGCAGGGTCTGTCCCGGGTCCAGGAGTGGCTGCTGGCAGGCGCCGTGTGGCCTGTCATCTGCCGTCGTAGGAACTCTTTCCACGTGAGTCTGGAACCCAGAACTTCCAGCACATGCTTTCTGGGCCCCTTGCCAACCAGCACGGGCACATGTAACACACCAGCTTTGACACACGAGCCCGGGATGAGGGAGGCGGGCCCTCCTGGTGGTGCTGATGGCTGATGGGCAGGAGGAGCTTGTAGGCGGCGGAAAGGGGCTGTCCCAGCGCTGAGAGGGTTGGTGGGACAGACCATCGAGTCCAGTCCTCAGGGCTGGCGGCAGCAGCTCAAACAGCGGTCAGCAAAGCCATACCTTCCCCTCCTAGAACTGAAACAGGAAAAGACTAAACAGAAGTATGTGCTGTCATTTCATGCGGTGAGAACTGCTAAGAAAGTACCCAACAAGGCAGTGTGATAGAGGGGACAAGGGAGTGCATAGAATATTCCAGGATCTCACTCATTTGTGGAATGTGATGCACAACATAAACTGATGAACAAAAGCAGATCCAGAGACAGAGAAGCATCGATCAGACCATCAAACCTCAGCGGGAAGATGGGGGAGGGTGGGGGGAGGGGGCGAGATCAACCAAAGGACTTGTGTGCGTGCATATAGGCCTAACCAATGGACACAGACACCAGGGGGGTGAGGGCACGAGTGGGGGGTGGGGGGATCAGGACACATATGTAACCTTAATCAATAATAAAAGAAAAAGATCAGAAATGACCAAGCCGAGGAAGCGCACTGGGCCGGATTGCTAAGAGCGAAGCAGTGGTCAGTGCGCGTCATAGCTGCCAGTTGAACGGTTGAATGGTCGAACGGTCGCTTAGGCTTTTATATACAGAGATGCTTTCCAGTTTGCAAACTGACTGTGAAATCATATTCTTCTTGAAACAGAACCTTTGCATCTTAAGCCACTTGCATAGGTGCCCACTCTGCAGCAGGTTATTACATCCCAGAGGTTGTAAACCCAGGCTGGTCTGGGAGTTAGACCATCACACGGCCCGGTCCAGGCGCAGATGCTTGTGAGCTGTCTGACCGGAGACATAAAGTAGTTTGGGCGCAAACTACTTTGACTCCGTTTTTCTATCAATAAAATAAAAATACTCATGACATTTATTTCGTATGAAGACGGCACAAGGTGTGAGTGCTCAGAAAGTGTTAACTGTAATTGCAAAGCACAGAGTAAAATAATGATCATAATTAGGACATTCACAATGGAATACCTGGTGTGCGAGTCATCATAACAAACCAGAGAACCAGACAGATTGTGTGAAACAACTGCTGTAGGTTTGGGACCACAGAGAGGGAGGGACTCAGCCCCGAGAAGCAGGAAATACACGAGGGGGCCCTGGCACTGCCGCTATCTACTGGACATGGTATAAGACGGACCCGTCCCCAAGCCCAGCCTGGAGGTCACACCGAGTGGAGGAAGGAGATGCTGGAGCCCAGGTTGGCTTGATGGATGGCCCTGGGGCAGAGCTCCAGAGAGGAGGAGCGAGGCAGAGGAGGAGCCTGGAAGTCTGCCAAGCGGCCCCTTGGACCCCTGGCTGAGTCCTGAGGCGAGCACATGTGGGTAAACTCATGAGGAAGTGAGGGGCAACTCTGAGGAGCTGTGGGCCAAGCCGGTTCTTTGGTTGATCTCTCCCCTCTCCCCACCCCCCACCCCTTTCCCTTGAGGATCCTCGGTCTGTTGCATGCTTTCCTATCTCTGGAGCTATTCCATCAATAGATGAATGGATTTAAAAAGCTATGGTACATTTACACCACAGAATACTATGCAGCTGTGAGAAAGGATCTCTTACCCTTTGAGACAGCATGAAGGGACCTGGAGAGTATTATACTAAGTGAAATAAGCCACTCAGAGAAAGACAAGTACCATATGATCTCACTCATATGTGGGATCTAATGAACAAAATAAACTGACAAAATAGATCCAGAGACATACATAGAACTCTTTCTTTTTAATATAACAGAAAGGAAGGGAGGAGGAGAGATAGAAACATCAATGATGAGAGAGAATCATGGATCGGCTTCCTCCTACATGCCCCACACTGAGGGCAGCTGAGCTCACAACTTGGCCACGTGCCCTAACTAGGAATCGAACCATGACCTCCTGGTTCACAGGTCGAAGCTCTACCACTGAGCCACGCCAGCCAGGCACATACAACCCTTAAAAAATCTGTGCAAAGACCTGGAAAAAGTAGAAACTCAGACCCTCACACCCAAACCTCTTGGCTAAGATCATTTCTTGTTGGAATTCATACTCAGCACCTATATCGCTGAGTTTGGATGCCACGACCTTAGTTGATCTTCAGTTATAGAGGACATAGGCCTTGTGGATGGCCTTCTATATGGGAAGTGAGGGTGAACGTGTACTCAGGTCACTCAGGAACTCCGTGGAACTGCACGGCACCTCTGTCCAGTGGCCACAAGACTGTTCAATGGGAGACAGACGAATGTAACTCCATGTTTATTGCTAGAAATCACTGTGCGAATGAAATCTTAAATTTGCGTTAAGGAAGAAGGAGGAAACATGTATGTACCTCTCTGCTTCTTACTAATAAAAGGCTGAATCTTTCCTAATGATTTTTGGTGGCTTTCACATTATATAAGCTCTTCATTGCTTTGTATCTTTTTTTATTCATAATCATCTATGTGCTTACCTAATGCTAACCATTAGAGTTGGCTTTTTAAAAAATTCTCCCTTTACTATTTAATGCCATGCAGCATAGCTTTCTTTTTTTGATTTAACGGTTTCCCATGCATTTTGAGATTACCAATATAAATAACCACCTATTCTTTGCAACCTCATAATTATCTTTTTCCTCTCCTACCTGCAGCTGTATTAATTTGTGTTGCCCTGGGTTAAAGTTTGAAATTTAAAGCTACACGAAATGAAGTGCCATTTTTAACGTGACCTTTTCAGTTCTTGATCGTTGTGTGTGGTTTACATAAACGGCTGCCGAAGATTTATTGTCAGAATTTAGAAAAGCTCCACATTTCCTGATGGGAAAGACATTGCTGTGTACCTTCTCACGGGGGCAGAACGGGGAGCAGAATCTGCTCTGTTTCACAAATAAAATCAAGCTCTGAGCATCTGAGTCACTATTAGGAGAGACAGAAAAGAATAAAAATAGAGAAACAATGAGAGCTGTTGGCTTGTGATTCCACGTTTGCAATAAATGCAGGTGCCAGGCTATTGAAGATGGTAATTTTTGTTTCAAAGTTGAACACTAGATAATTAAGTATACATGCACACTTAGCCCCGGATAGAATTGTGACGTGTCCTACAGATGCGGAGGTGTGGTGGGCCCCTCCGCGTGGTTTACCGTGAGGTAATAACACATTATGGTAAGCATGAAGCAGGATCAGAACAAGAAGCATGCATTCTTTTTTAAAAAATTTTGTTTTATTGCTTAAAGTATTACAAAGAGTATTACATATGTCTCCTTTTTTTTCCTCCCCCTTGACCTTCCCCCGGCCTCCCCTGCTACCCAGTATCTTGTGTCCATTGGTTATGCTTACATGCATGCATACAAGTCCTTCGGTTGATCTCTTACCCCCCACCCCCGGAATAAAATAGTTTGTCCCCTGACATTCCTTCTTCCCAGATCATATCATCAAAGTATAAAACAAGCCCACTGCCCGATGCTTCTTCCCTGGTTACAGATTACAGGAGACCACTTCACGCTGAGAACACAGTTGTAAACTAGCCCCGGGCACTTAAAAACACACTTCATGTTAAATAGTGTTGTATGACAGAATGGAACTCTGGCAATTGTTCTAATTTCACATTTGTAATAACAAATGAGGAGAGTAGCTGTGAAAATGTTCCCTATTTTTGAAATGTGAAAAATATAGACCCTTCTGGTTAAAATTTCTACTAAGATGTGGAAAAGCATCCTAGTAAGGGGCGACCCCAAGATGTGACATGTTCCCTGTAAAGGATGACAGGCAATCCGAAGGCTTCGGTCAGAAAAACTGCTCAGGGGAGACAGACACACTGGGCGTGAAGAGTTCTCAAGACCGCGCGTTCTGGGAGAGGCACAGACACATGAGCAGATCAGAGAACCAGACATGGATCCACACGATGGGACCAACTGATGGTGACAAAGGTCACAGCCACTGGATGGAGGGAAAATAAACTTCTACAAATGATGTGAAACAATTGGACACCAATCAGCAAAATAAACAAAACCTGACCTGAAAAAACTGAACTAACACATTAAATGAAGCTTAACACAAAACGGATCATGGGCTGACATGAGACATACAGCATAAAACTTTCAGAAGAATAAAGACAGAAAGTCTTTCAGAACCAGAGCTAAGAAGATAGCTTAGACTTTTCACTGAAAGTACAGTCTACAAAAGAAAAAAGTGGTAAGTTTGACTCCTCCCAAATTAAAACCTGTGTTCTGTGCAAGAGGATGAAAAGACAAATTACAGAGGAGAAAATATTTGCAAACCACACTTGTGAAAAGGACTCGGATCTAGAACATAAATTCTCTCAAAACTCAAGAGTAAGAAACCAGATAACCCAACGGGCAAACTGCATCAGAGGTGTTTCAGTGAAAGATAGGCACGGGCAGCAAGTAAGGACAAGATGCGCATCATCACTGGTCACTGGGGAAACATTAACCCACAAGGAGACCCACCCCTTACCTCTCAGGATGGCTAAAGTGAATTTTTAAAAAATAGTAGCACCACCAAATAGTAGTGAAGACGGGAAACTTAGATTTCTGCAGCCACTCTGCAAAAGAGTTTGGCAATTTCTTTTAAAACCAGCAACTACCGTACAAGCCAGCAGTTGATTTCCTGGGCATTTATTCAGAGGAATGGAGACTTATGGTTACCCAGAAGCCTGGGCACGAATGTTTATAGCAGCTTTATCTGTAAGAGTCCAAAGCCGGGAATAACCCAGGTGTCCTGCAATGGGTCACGGGTTGAACACGCTGCATAGTCATCCTGTTGACTGTTTTTCAACAATAAAGAGGGAGAAAATACTGACACACAAAACAACATGGACGAACCGCCTATCTCTTGAGACTTCACCTGCACGAGAAAGAAAATCCCCAGAGTGATACGCAGTGATTTCATTGATCGGACGTTTTCTTAAATGATAACAGTTTGCAAACAGAGAAGATGAGTGTTTGCCGCGGGTTAAGGGGGGCGGGGGTGGGAGTGAAGGGAGGAGAGTGGATGTAACTACAAAATGGCAGCAGGAGGGATCCCTCTGGAGATAAAGATGTTCTCTCTCTTGACCAGTGTCAGCATCTGTTGTGTCGCTGTCCTGCGGTTTTGTAAGATGGGACCTTGGGGCCAGGGGGCCGAGTAAAGGCTACTCGAGGTATTTCCGCAGTATTTCTCACAGTTGTGTCTGAATCTACAGTGATCTCACGTTAACAACTGTAATTAAAAATGTAGATTACTGGCTGGGTGTGGGAAGTTTTCAAAAGGGAAATTATCAAATCAACTGGTTGCAAATAGACCTAACGATGCACATAACAGGGTGTTTTCCGAACGGCAGGCTGCGTGGCGGGGTGGGGAAGTGCATGGGTTTGAGGACAGCACGAGACTGACTGGAGACGGGCGGTCTGGTTCTTAGCCGCGCTAACTTGTACTAGAGCTCCTGTTCGCTGGTTTTATATCTCGTGTCTCCAACTGCCCACTGTGCTGTTACATCACGTTGCTTCCACATATCAATTGGCAATAACATATTGAAGCATGAGTTATTTTTGTAAGATTGGCTACCACGTTATTGGAAAATTAAGAAAGGTATGATAAGTAAGTCTAATACCATTACTATTCATCCAAACCTACCCTATTTAAACTGATTCCAACGTTAGGTTAGATACCAGCATAACATACCGAAGAAAAGTGCTAGAGAAAATGTGAGTGTGTAAATAGTGTTCAGTGGGCTGTATATAGGGGCACGATTAAACTAAATTGTGGAAAACTTCCCTTGGTGTCCCAGACAAGGGAGAATAGTAACGTGTCCTAGTAATTGGGTTTCGAGTGTAACTTTCTAAAAGGACTCATTTAGAGAAAGCGTCCGCTAGTAAGGCCTGCTCGCCGACGGGCATTTCCATGAGGAACGTGTTTGTGAAAGGGGCCCAGCCCCGTCGGGCCTGACGCTGTGGTTCGTCCGACCCGGTACCGCGGACACTGAGGCAATACCCGCTTGAGGAAGATGCCACCTGCTGAGTCAGTGCGTGCATTGACACCTAACAGCGTTAGGGTCGGACACTTCAACAGACAGAAATGATTGGTGACAAATTAACAAACATGTCCCCCCTTTAAAAAAACTTTCTCTCAAGTTAACACCAGGACCCTCAGATGTACGCTGCCAGACGTTGGTGATCATGCTATGGTGTATGGAAGATTGGCACTTCTTCGCTGCATAATACCTATACCCCAAAGCAGTTATTTATCCTGCTATTTGTATATGGAGAATATTACTATGGTTCCCTGAAATGATTAAATTACACATGATTTCTAAGAGAGCGGGTTCACTAACCTCATGGATTTCTTTTATCTTTTGTAAAAGAAATAATCACAACAGCAAAGGACACAAAAGACACTCTGTCCCCCACAGAAGCGCTTCATCCTCTTTGTTGTTGTTGCTAATCCTCACCTGAGGAAATGTTTCCATTGCTTTTTAGGGAGAGTGGGAGACAGAGGGAAAGACAGAGAGAAACATCAATGTGAGAGAAACATATTGATTGGTTTCCTCCTGCATGAGCCCCGACCAGGGCCCGGGCTAAGGAGGAGCCTGAAACCAAGGTGCGTGCCCTTGACTGAAAATGAACCCAGGACCCTTTGGTCTGCAGGCCGACGCTCTATCCACTGAGCCACACCGGCTAGGGCAGCACTTCATTTTTTTGTCATTGATTTGTTTTTGCATTTTCTAGCTGATGAATCAATTATTTGTATCAATAAATAGCTCTTTTATTATTGACTCAGATCATAGATGATTTTGTTTGTTCATTTGCTTGAGCTTATAATCATTTTTACATACTATTTTTAGTATGTAAATGCTAACTTAAATTTAAATGCTAATTTTAAAATACAAAATATTACAAAATACAAAGTAGAAAATTAAAGCAAATTATAAACTTACCATCAAGTAATAAATATATTAATGTGTTGGAGATCACATGTATTTTACTACATACATAGGTTAATAATAAAATTAAATAGATTTATATGCACGTAGACCAATAGAAATTAATATGTTCCAACATTTTCTGAAAGAATACACAAGAAACTTTAAACTAGTTGCCTGTAATCATGAAGAAACAGAGTCAATTTTTAACATATGAACTACATGAAAATTTTTGAGGATCTAAGGGAAATATTTGGTATTCGAAGTACTGAGGAAATAATCCAGATTGATTTTAGACCATTATATGTTCTCTTAAAAGTCATAAAGGATATTCAAATAAGCTAGCCACACACCTGAAATGAATATTCATGTATCTGTGCACACCTTACACTCTACTAGCTGACATTATGCAGGTTACTCTCACATCTAGTCCCCGTAGCTTAGAGGTGGTTAGTGGATCTGAAATAAGGCGCAGAACCCCCTCTGCTGCGTGGTCGGGGGCTGCGCAGTGCTGCCACCCCCGCAGTGTTTCACGTTCCCGAGCATGAGCCTTGTTCTACCAGAACAAGACGAAGCACCTCTGTGCCAACAGCCACAGGCGCTGCTGGGAGCTGGGCACCAGCCAGCACCTCTCCTGGCATTTGTTCAATGTCATGAACCTTGCAGGTGAGGATTCCTGGCATCCTTTAGATAGCGATGCCCGGCCTACAGGCAGTGTAACCTGTGTAATAGCTTGTGAGGATTTGAGAAGTTCGTTTCCATGGTAACTATGGGGCATCCTGAGCCCTTCCTTCACAAAAGACCCCTCCCCTCCCACCCTCGTTTCTGTCTGCAGCAGCCTCTTTCCCTGAGATCCAGGGGTGGGTCTCTGAGGCCCTATAAAGAATGTGTCTGCACACATTTCAGGGGAGCAGGTTGGGATGAGTGATTGGAATAATGCGCCCCAGGTGTCAGGTGTCCTGGCTTCACATCTGCTTACAATGTGAGTTTCCCACTTCTCCCAGCGAGAGGTGGCCTCGCCTCCCGGGCCTTGAATCTGAACTTGCTTTGAGAAAATACATGTTGCGACTTCTAAGGCTTTGAAGCCTTTTCATGTGTTATCAACCAACTAGAGGCCCAGTGCATGAAAATTCATGCACTGGAGGTGGGGGGATTCCCTCAGCCCGGCCTGCCCCCTCTCACAATCCAGGAGCCCTCAGTGGCAAGAGGTGACCCGGAAATCAGGGGAAGGTGATGCCCCATCACACCTCTGCTGCTGCCACTGCTGGCCGTGCAAGCCTCAGCTGGCCCTGGTTACCTCAGCCTCAGGCGGCCCTGGGCGGCTAGGAAGCCACCATCTGAGGCTTGCCTGCACCTCAGGCCAGCCCTGGGCAGCTGGGGGCATGAGGAGAGTGGGGGACTCCAGAGGCAGGTGCACGGCAAGGCCAGGCACCTACCACCCCGGTGGGGCTGAGGGGACTGGGCGCTGCCATCTTGTGGCTGTGGGCACCGCCATCTTTGAGGGCATGGCAGTCAATTAGCATATTCCCTCCTTATTGGCTGTGGGCACCACCATCTTTGTGATGGTATGGGGGTCAATTAGCATATTCCTTCTTTATTAGATAGGATACTGTGTTGTCTCTAGTACAATATCTATTTAGATATTTCCCCATTTTTTTATTGAATTATGTGTCCTTTGATGATTAAGTTCATTATATCATCTGGATTCAAGCCATCAGATACATGCTTTGCAAATATTTCCTTCCCGTGTGGGGCTCGCCCTTTCATCATTCTCTTAGTGTCCTTTGAAGTGCCAATGTTTTCCAGTTGAAATCCAATTTGTCCTTGCCTTTCTCTTATGGATTATACTTTTGGCGTCATATCTAATTCTTGATGAAGGAACAATTGTGAAGATTTTCTCATAGAAATGTTGATTTAATCTTTACTTCTCCAGTAGACACTATTATTATCTCCACTGACCAATGAGGCTTGGAGATGTTATATGACAGCCCCAGATCACACAGGCGGTCACTGAGGGGGCCGGGATTTGAACCTGGCCTGCTGGCAAGAGCCCCTACTCTTGTAAACACCGTGCAATCCTGCTTCATGCATATTACATATGTGCTCTATATGTACACATGACGTCACTGAGATTTAAAAATGTCAGAACTCATGTCCACACCGAGGTGAGATGCCCACACAAAAACCAAACACAGCCCCTCCTCACAGGCTCTCCATCAGCAGGAATAGAACTCGCAGACTTTTTTCTCTTCTTTAAAAATGTTGATTTTTATTTATTTTTTCAGGTTTATTGAGGTAAAATTGACAAATAAAATTATAGTATATTTAAAGAGTACAATATGATGATTTGAGACATGAATGCATTGTGAAAGGACTCCACAATAAAGAATACATTTAATTCTATAGATTGAGAACCTAGTCCTGCTGTTTTAAAAGTAGGAGAACCCAGAATGACCGGCCGCTGATACTTTAAATGAAATCATGCGGAGCCTGCATTGAGGCTGTCTTGCTGCTGTTACATGACGTGAACACCTTCTCCGATTGCCCGTGTCCCTCTGCCCACGCTGCCCACGCTGCCCACGCACCCGCAGGCTCCTGCCCCTCCCGCAGCCTCCTCCCGCCTGTCTGAGCGAGGAAACGCTGCCACATCCCCGCACTGGGCCTTGCCCGGCTGCTCGGTCCCTGGACACACTCCCTAACATTCCGATGGGAAGACAGGGTCCAGAGGCGCTGGGAGAACCAGGTTCACTGTTCAGTAGCTGTCATTCCGAGGGGGAGACAGACATTCTAAAAAGGTCCCGTCCCTCTAACGAGCATTGTGTCGTCAGCCGTCACTTAATTCTAGGGGCCCCTGCAGGTCTCACATCCTCTGGTTATAACCTGTGACCGGCCGCAGGGCAGGGTCAGGAGGGAGGAGAAAGCAATGGCGGGGGGGACCCCAGAGCCTCTACAGGTGAGATGAGAGCTGAGACCAGCCGCCTCGATTACTTCTGATGGGGGAGGGGGGGGCCTATAACCTGGTAGGTAGAGCGCCTGAGTTAACCTGAAAAGTAATCATATTATTTTAATCCTAGAACCCGTATACTTATGTGAATCAGGGGTTACATTTCTCATATGCAAATAGGGGGTTATGTTTTTCTTAAGTTTCCTTTCCAAGGCCTGTGCGAAGCGATGGAGGAGGTGACTCAGCGGTGAATCCAGCAAGCAGAAGCGATAAGCAGGGTCAGGCTGACCCACCAGGAGTCAAAACATCATCAGATCAACCACCTCATCGCCGTCATCTCACCCACATCACCTCGTCAAGACCATCTCATCACCTGCTGGCTAAGGACAACAGCTGACGTCCGTTCCTGGCCTCTCCCCAGCCCCCTCCCCTTATAGTCCCGTCCCTGGCACCTGCTGGGAGACAGGATCTGATGCCTGTAAGCGCCCTGTCTTCCTGGTTGGCTGGCCTCCTCAGTAAGCGCCTTCTATGACTCAATCCTGCCTTCGTGATTGGACACAGCGACAGGCAGCCCGAGCCCAAGCGGGGTTGCCCGGTAACACCTGTAAGTGTCATTTTCTTAGACGGCCCTTAAAAAATAGTTCCAGTTCATTGCTGAGCGGCTACTACGAAGCTTCGCAGGGTCTGTCCTTGGGATTTACAGGTCTCTAATGAGATGAGTGGCTTAAAGGACCACTTTGCTTTAATGATAAATAACAAAGTCCAGCTAGGTGCAGCCTTTTGCTATAGCTCACTCATATAGGCACCTTTATTATATTCTTCCCTTTCCTCCCACTCAAGGTAAAGGCCAAGTCAGGAAAAGGTCAGGCTGGCTGGTATGGATTATTATAATATTGTCCTCAGCCTGTCCACAGATCGATAGCGAATGCCGTCATCCGTTCCACTGCAACATGAACACCAATTTCATTGCCTAATAAATTAACAAAGCAGGGCCTGACGCTCCGCCAATTCCCTCCTTCTGAGCTCACAGTTGGCATTCAAAGCCAAAAACATCTGGACATCAAATGCCTTCCGGTCATCTCCCACCAGGGCTGCTTTAGGGTCGAATCTGAACACGGCCCCCCCGCCCCCCGTGCCCGGTGCATGTGAGCTTCCGATTCGTGTCTGTAGGAAAAGGCAGACAATGATGCCGCCTCAGCGACTGCGGAGGCAGAGAAATGCCCGCAGGAGGTGCCATCCCCAAGCCTCCCGGTGATAAACGCAGCCGCCGGCCAGCATAACGGTGGTAGAGAAGCACCTGAACACGGTCCCCGCGCCAGTCACACCGCCTGCAAGTTCCAAGCAGTTCTGGCCGGGGAAGCAGTTTGAGAGACGCAGGTGAAAATACCCTTTGAAAAAAATAAAACAGTGAACCGTGTCTGACTGAAGTCACATCTCAACGGGGTCTGATGTACCAGCCAGATGGCAAAGTCCAAAATTCAGCACATCCAGCACGTGACTACTTTCTCTGAAATGCTGGGTCTAATAACATCGACTTGGCATGTGTTTGAGGCGAACGAATGTAGGTCTACCTGTCTCGGTGCCCGATGACAGTGTCTTCTCAGTGCAGTGCGGGTTTGTTTGTTTGGGTCAGAGAACATAAATTTCAATGAAATACAGGGCCAGTCCCAATATCACACTTGATAGCATCTTAGTAACTACAAAGTGAAAGTATTATACAAAGTGTAACTAATATTTCATTTATTAAAGTGTTCTACACTTATATTTATATAGACTTTAAAGTTATGATTGTAAAAAATGCCAATACACAGTGGGGTGCAATACACTTTATTATTATTCTGTTAAATCTTCACCTGAAGATATGTTTTTTTATTGATTTTAGAGAGAGAGGAAAGGAGAAAGGGAGAGAGAGAGAGAGAGAGATAGAGAGAGAGATAGGGTGGGGGGGGGAACATCCATTGGTTGCCTCTTGTACGCACCCTGACCAGGAATCAAACCCACAGTCCTTTGGTGCATGGGACAACACTCCAACCAACTGAGCCACCCGGCTCTGGCTCCAATATGCTTTAGAAGACGTTGATCTCTTTACAATAAAATTTCTAGCTTCAGTAATTTACTACCAAAGCAAAGAAAGCTTACTGCTTAGAGAGAAATATGAAAGGGCTCAAACATTAAGTTGTATGGAAATCGTAATAATAAGAGAGTAAAAATGACTTCCACTTCAAAATAATCTCCCACTATCCAAATCCTCCTGACACTCCGCCTTCAGGGAGGAGGCTGCACATAGTACTTGCTCGGCCATATGTCTTGCCTCCCTAATGCACCGTACGGCACTTATGACTGTGGTCTCTTGGTACCAGGGTTGAGGATGAACTCTTCTTTACATATCTTTTTTTAAAAATATATTTTATTGATTTTTTACAGAGAAGAAGGGAGAGGGATAGAGAGTTAGAAACATCGATGAGAGAAACATCGATCAGCTGCCTCCTGCACACCCCCCAGTGGGGATGTGCCTGCAACCAAGGTACATGCCCTTGCCTGGAATCGAACCTGGGACCCTTGAGTCTGCAGGCCGAAGCTCTATCCACTGAGCCAAACCGGTTCGGCTTCTTTACATATCTTATCAACTAAGTATGAACAGCTTATACATTTCTAACCAGTAGATGAATTAATGAATAAACAAACTGATAAATGAGTGAATACATCACAGAAACGTTATAGACATCAAAGGAATACAATGACTTACCCTATATAATAAAAGGCTAATATGCAAATTGTCCCCTGGTCCAGTGGTTTGCCCAGGGGTTGGGGCCGTCCGGCTAACTGCCTGTGGCTCTCCCCCCCAGCTGGCCCCGCCCCTGATTGCCCCCACACACTCTGATTGGGGGTGGGGCCAGCCGGCCAACTGCCCACGTCCCCCTCCCCTGGCCAGCCTGGCCCAATCAGCCCATGATCAGAGTGGGCCAGCTGGACCACCCCCCCCCCCATGCACAAATTTGTGCACCAGGCCTCTAGTTCTATATATAAAATAAAATCTTTGTCCCAGTTCTT
This sequence comes from Myotis lucifugus, assembly GCF_000147115.1. NCBI lineage: Eukaryota > Metazoa > Chordata > Mammalia > Chiroptera > Vespertilionidae > Myotis > Myotis lucifugus. The sequence goes on along the minus strand of NW_005871396.1, from coordinate 512,115 downwards.
TCTGATTTTTCTAGAGAAGAACCCATCTTAGGAGATGAATCACCAATCGTCAGAATAGTGAGGAAATTGAAAACAGAAATTGTGAATATGTTCCTGAAAACTCTGGCATCCCCAACACTAGAAGATAGAGATAAGAAAAATATTATTCAGATGAAACAAGATGAAAGAAATCCAAGCTTCACACAATAGTTTTAGGATTTTTAAAAATATATTTTTATTGATTTCAGAGAGGAAGGAAGAGAGACAGAAACATCACTGATGAGAGAGATCATTGATTGGTTGCCTCCTGCATGCCCCACACTGGGGATGGAGCCCACAACTCAGGCCTGTGCCCTGACTAGGAATCGAATCATGACCTCTTGGTTCATAGGTCAATGCTCAACCACTGAGCCACACTAGCCGGGCAAGGATATTTTTCCAACCCAATAATTCTGTGAGTCTTTGGTTCATGATAAGAGGATTTTTAAAATTCTATCACCAACTCCATGGAAACCAAGTACATTCAGTGAAGAAAGGGCTGGTAAGGGAAGAAGGTAGGAAGGCCTCCTGCTGCTGCGTTTTCTTTGGTTTCGTTTTGAAGGGAGGAGTATTGGGAGAGTTTCTTGTGCTTCTGGTGAGAGTCAGAAAAAAAGATAAGTGACTTTGCACCATCCCCTTGATTGGCTAAAGGACGGGGGACATAGGCAGCTTTCACTGCCTCACCTGATGGCTTTGCTGCTCCCTGTTTAGATCTCAGAAGAAACAGTGCCACCACCGGTCCCTCCTGCTGAGTGTCTTCAGAGGCTCCTAAACTCAGATTGACCAACACGTCACGTCCCCGCGGAGACCTGACAAGAGCCACCCCAGGGCTGCGGCTGCCCACGGAGCAGCCAGGCCTCTGGTCTAATTAATCTCGACGGCTCGGCTAGAGCACAGACGTCCGTTATAAACTCCATCTCCGTTGTTCCTCTGGAAGAGACCGCCTCTCAGCATTGTCTAAGCTTCCCTGGCAACCAGCTAAGATGTTAGCTAAGGGCCAAAGGCAACTTAAGACGGATTTTTTAAAGTTTTGTCGGATTGTCAGTGACGCACGTAAATAAAACAAAAATACCAACTCAATAAAAATTCAGTTAGCAAATACACTGTCGGCAGAAAGCAAAGTCAATACACTGCACTTCTCAGTTGCTCACTTACTGTTGAGCAAGAATTAAGTGCCGATCTAATTTTCTCCAATAGGTATCCTATAAAATATCCATTAGGGCATTTCAATATTTGAATCAATTGAGCATATAATAGTTATAAAGACACAGTTTGAGAATGATACTGTTTTTCCACTTGACGATGTAAAGCATTGATTGATTTTGATGGATGTTTGTGTTTAAAACAATTGCTAAAAGGAGCTCTGGCCTGAATGGCAAAGTCTGGTAGCTTCCCCTCGCTGGTCAAGGTCATCGCTGTTGGCATTCCCTCCACACATGATATTGGATTTTAAAACCTGGTGTTATATATTTTACTGTGGGAGGATCGTCTGAGAAAACAATGGGAGGCTGGACAAAATAGACAAATTCTGAGATAAGGTTGGAGAACAAACAGAAATGAATCAGGTGGCTTTTGTTGTGTGATAAGTGTAAATGCCATCAAGATATAAAGAAATTGTTTTGGTGGCATTTTTGTCTACATAGATTCCTCACTTCCATCTTTAGCACTAATAAATGTCAAAATAAGGAGTGTTTAGTTATACATCTTATTCACAAAGGATTGTAACCAAAAAATAAAATATTTAAGATGTGATGCATTCATAACTACTCCCCTAGGAAGAATATATCTAATATTGTGCTAATACTTGGACTATATCCTTATTGTCATTTAAAAAATTAGGTAAAATTAAAATTATGGCAACAATACTGCTAAGCCATTTACATCCTGGTGTCTAGTACCCTGTAAAAGCTTTCTTCCACAAATGGATAAAAAGGACCACATTGGTTCCTTGCTAATTTCCTGTGGCCTGTTTTAGGAGGAAACACTAATATGAACACTTTCCTGGGATTATGAATACAGAGCCAGGGACACTCAATGCCAACTCCAAATTCAGCTCCTATGGAAAATGTCACATGGCCTCCCAAATCGCAGCTGTAAAATATGGAATAAGTATTGTGTTTGTTGTATTGTTTAAGAAGAGTAGATTTGTGCACAAAACTTCACGAAAATTTTGTGCATCAAGTCTTGGAAATTCAGCTCCTGTTGGCATTGATAACATTTATATAAATCAAGTGGACTGTTTCAAGTTCCATCGACTTGGTCTGGCCAACCCTAGGAGGCTTCCGTCACAGACTGTATCTCCTTAAACGGGCCCCTGGCGAAGATTTCAACTTCCCGAAATTTCAAGGTCTTTTTCCGAATGATGGGCTAGAAGTTATGCCAATGACCTCTGAACTATTTTGAACTCCATACATGTGGCCCAACCCAATGTGCACCACGTGTGGCCTGATCTCTTGCTGCTCAAAAAGTGGTCCATGGACTCACCTCCTGGTCATCACCTGGGAACTGGCCACACCCCAGACCTTCCGTTTCAGAATTTCCATTTTTATAAGATCCCCTGGATATTTTAGAAACACTGACCTAATCTTATAAAAATTAAATATATCATAAATAGAAAATTGTATGCAAATTTTACATCAGATATATTGGGATCTATTTAATCCTAACATATAAAAAGCCAGGGACTGTCACGACCGAAACAACCAGATGGATGACTGAACAGCAGGCTGCATGGGGCAACCAGGCCAGCAGGGGGACGACCAGGCTGGCAGGGGAGGGGAAGTTGGGGGGCAACCAGGCCAGCAGAGGGGGGCAGTGAGGGGCGACCAGGCCAGCAGGGGGTGCAGTTGGGGGCGATCAGGCCAGCAGGCAGAGGAGGTTATGGGTGATCAGGCTGGCAGGCAGGCAGGTGAACAGTTAGGAGCCAGCGGTCCCGGATTGTGAGAGGGATGTCCGACTGCCAGTTTAGGCCAGGATCGGGCCTAAACCGGCAGTCGGACATCCCCCGAGGGGTCCTGGATTGGAGAGTGTGCAGGCTGGGCTGAGGGCCCCCCCCCCCATGCACAAATTTCATGCACCGGGCCTCTAGTATATAATAAAATTTACCTTTTTTAAGTTACAGTTGTGTGGACATGACAAACACACCAGTCAAATCCCCACCGATGGATAGAGAAGCCGCATGTCTCTTCACCACTGCAATTTCCTTGGGCTCCATCGCGGCCAGTCACCTCCTCCCATGCCCGCTCCTGGCAGCCACCAACCTGGTTTTTGTTCCTTTTGCTTTTCTAAAATGTCAGACATAAATAAAATCATGAAGTCTGTAGCCTTTTCTTTGCATAGGGCTTTGTCACTTAGCATAATGCGTTTAAGGTTCATGTCTGTGGTTCCATGCACCACTGGTTTTCTCTGATATTGCTGCGTATTGTGCCCTGGTATAAATGTGCTCAACTTGGTTTTCTATTGACTCATTCACCCTGAAAATATGGGTGGCTTACACTTTATGGAAATGATGCATAAAGTTTTTATAAGAATTTGCAAACAGGTCTTTGTGGATGTATATCATATTTACATATATATTCTCAAGACATTTAAGGAGCGAGTCATTCATTAAGTGCATGTTCAACTTTATAAGAAGCTCTCACAGCGTTCCCACAGCGAATGCATCCTTCTGCATCCATCCCCACACAAAACATGAACGGGTTCGAATGGCTCCACACCCCTCCACTCATTAGTCCTGGCAGTTTATTTTAACTTCCAATAAGTGTCATTTTAAATGTGCATTTCCCTAATGTATACACACTTCTCATGAGCGGCTTTGCCATTTGTTTCTTTTCATTCACGAAGTGTTTGTTCAAGTTTCTGACCATTTTAAGTACCTCTCGTTTCCTGTGTTTCTTAGCATTTAGTGGAGGGACATCTTTAGGTGACGGACTCCGGACATGCGTGCCCTCTCACGTATGTAAGTGACGGATGCCAGTCTGCCTCCTGCTGCTCCCAGCCCAGGCCACAGGCCCGGCTTCCGTCCTTGTGCTGTAAGACGGGCGGGGGGAGCCCCTCCATGGGAGCCCGCACGCTGTCTAACGCCGCCCGGGTGTTATCTCGCATCGCGAGTGACTCGTGTTTGAAAGGCAATCAATGGACAGACACAAACATGCCTGATACCAAGGAACGCGGTTCTTCCTTCAGATCCACTTTGTTAACCGGGTGAGACGTGCTGACTCCGGAATCCCTGGGCCACTTGTAAACGATGCGTGAAAATGACAGGAAAGCTCCCTGCTCGGCTCTGGGCAACCGAGGTGGGCGCTGCGCCCACACGCCTCCCGGTTTTCCCATCTGGTGAAGCAAGTCCCGGCCATGAGTTAAAAGACACCCTGACACTGTCACTTCCTCATCGCAGGACCTTCAGAGCCAATGGCATCCAGTCGTCACAATGCCGACGCCTGCGATGAGCCAGCGACACGGTAAGACTACTGCCACAGGTCCAGGGCTGTCCCATCTGGAAGGAAGGTTCGTGAACGCAGCTCAATTTTACCATCACCTGACACTTAACCGCTTTCCTTACCAAACCAGTCCTGACAGAGTCCTCGTGTGTGGCCCGCCTCCTCCAGCGCACAAGCCAAGGCTCCTGTACACCTCACATAGGCTGTGGGAATGTTCTGGACGTTCATGATTTTGTCTTCATTCTCCTGGATCACAGCCGAGCTTTTACAGATAAAAAACAAACAAACACAAGAATCCTTTTAAAATGTTGATTTCTTCCGTGTCCTTCTTGGAAATAATTTTGAGAAAAATCTATTTTGTTCTAAAAGTTAGGTTTTCCATTCCCCACCTGAACCCACACGCATCTTGATTCCTGATAGAAGCCCGCAGAGAAATGTAGCTTCCTTACACATCGAATTGAACAGACTTGTTTGGCTTCTGACGGCCTTTATCAGGTTCCCGTCTGTCATTACATTCCCCACTCACGCACTCACATCTGGAACATGGTTTGGTTCAGAATTCCAGCAGAGAGAGGACCTGGTCGTTGTGCCTTCCTTGGGGACAAGGATGGCTCCTGCTTCTCCCTGCACTTTCTACCTCGGTCACCCAGCTGAGAGAACGCCCACTGCAGTACCTCTGGGCTCAATGCAGTCTTAGGTTGTTTCCCAGGATGCTGTTCCCTCTGAGGCATAGAAGGTTTGGTAGAAACTTACTTGGCTGTGTCAGGAACACAGTTGCAGCCAATATGACTTCCTTAAGGAACACGTTCTCCACAGACACATTCTTCGTAATTAGAAAGCTTCTCTCCAGTGAGGTACGAAGTCTTTCTTGTTCCCATCTCCACCCTGGATGTGATGCATTTCCAGGTCAATTCCCAGATCGTCCCAATTCTTTCTACTCCCCGGGCTCCGGAAATTCAGCAAACGCGACTGGCTCCACCTCCCTCTCTGGCTACCGCTCGGTGGGTCGTCCTCTCCTGATGGTATAGTTTATGATTAATATGCTAGACATACGGTGCCCTCTTAAAAATACTCTGATCATCCCGGAGTTTATTTTCTAAACGTTCCCAGAAAGAAAAACTGGAATTTGGTATAAATTTAGCATAAATTTTAGGGCTTTATCCAGCTGCTTTAAAAATATATCCATTCTTACTTTCCCAATAAAATAAGATATTGTCGTTGTTAATGACAACTTTTAAAAAGATGACTTAAAGCTATGTGTATAGAGCTAAAAACAAAATACAATCCAAAATAGAAAGAAAAGAACAGTTTCCGGCAGATAATTTGGATCTCCTTAGATGTGAGCTGACCATTCCGAGATTTATGGGACTGCATTATATTCCTAGTTAACTTGTCTGTTCCTTCCTCTGCAGTCTGTGCTCTCACAGGATCTAGTTAATAAGTGTATTAATATGTTTGTTCGATAGTTGAACAATAAACAAATTAGTAAAGCTATCAACTATTTCTTAGAACATACTTTTAATAGAAATTTGAGAACAACAAAAAATATACTCAAAGAATAAGAAATATTTTTGAGGCTCAAGTCCCAACACAGCTTCCTCTCTATCTTCTATCAGATTCAGACTCTATTCATCTTGATTGAGAAGGAGACTCTACGGAACTTGGGGCGTGGAGTGCAAAACCATCGGCTCTGGAAAGAGCTTGCTCCACAGAAAGTTGCAAACCTCTGTGCAGAGTCTGTATGGGGACCACCTACGTCTGACCAAACATCACCCCTGAAAGTCCAAGAAGTTCCTGATCCACAGGCTGGGCCCTGTCAGACCAAAAGGAGGAGGAGGGGGGTGAGGGAGGCCTTCCCAGCCTGACCGTCGCACCCTTTGAGGCTGGACGGGGCTCACCATTGCCTTTCGCCGCCTGTGAGATTTCCACTCTTGATCGAGCAAACAGATGCGAGGCCCGTGAGCCATCAGGAAAAAAATGACAACATTTCCACGAGGACCCAGCAAATCCAATAGGTTGGCTCCCAGGATGATGGCAGCTGGCATACCCAGCATCGCCAGGCGGGCCGGCCAGCAGGCTGCAGACCAGGCAGAGCCATGCTGTGGTCTCCTGCAAGTTCGAGTGCAGAGGTTGACAGGCTGCTGCAGACCTCTTGCTCAGGGATGGCCAGCTGATGGACTCTTCTAAGCAGGAACTTTCTTTGGTTTTTAAACTCTCCAACCACAACACCTCGAGTCCTCTATGTTGCCGCTAAATTCTGCCTGCACACCCAAGGCGACTGAAGAAAGGAAGTTTTAAATAAACTCGGTTGAGAATGTGGACAAGGTCGTGGGAACAGAGTGTGAATCCCCAGGAGAACGTTCACAGAAATTGTGCATCTTCCCTGTCCTTGCAAGCCCATCGCTGCCCTCCCTGTAGCTCCTTACACGGGTGGGCTAGGTCTGCAGCGCTATGAAAACTCTGCTTTCGTAAAGGAGAATGGCCTGCTAGTTCCAACAGAGAACGAAAGCTCTTAGAAAGAAATACATTTTAGGCTGCAAGTCCATAAACCTTCTGGGGCATTTCTGGTTTCTTAATTCTATGCCTTTTTCTTCTTCTTTTGACATTAGTCGCTATTTACCTCTCTCCCTTTCTATAGCCTCCCACCCGCCTAACAGTGTTCATACAGGAGCAGGGGATTGTCTCGCCAAAGCACGGATCCCCTGATAGAACAGGAAATGACATAACTCGAGCATTTCTGAGCGAAAGAGAACTGACAACATTTCATAGCTTCTGCCTACATGGCTTAGAATTAATATCAGACCAGAACATCTCTACCTTATTCTTACTCTTTACTTAGCAAATTCTGGGAACCACGACACAAATACTAGTTAAGCAACACCAAACCAAGTCACACAGTGAGGACAGGGGAGATATGAAGACGAGTCGCTAGTCTGGCTGTGGATGGAGTGAGGTGTGTGATGAGGGTGCGAGGGAAAGGCCCTGGGAAGGGCAGGGGGACACGGATGGATGGCGTGGGAGCAGCAGGGACACGGAACGGAGCAGACACTGCAGTTCTCCTTCCTCTGTGCCTTTCTTTTGTTCTCCTAGTCTTCCTCCCTCCTGTGCTCCTCCCGGGAGAAGGTCACTGTGAGATGGATGAGCAGAAATCAATGGTGGTCGGCCCCTTGACGCCTTGAGTCAATCCATCAGACAGACGGCGAGTCCCTCAGCCCTCACCCCCTCCACCCCCGCGCTGGCAAATGTCACATGTGGGACTCATTTGCATACCTGGGGAGCACTCCCCGGGGAGTGACAGCGAACAGGCGGCAGCTGTGACAGCTTGAGCTAGAACAGCCACTGCAATTACCGCCTGGCTTCCTGGGCGCCCGGTCTTCCTGCCCCCACTGGGGGTTCTTCACACAGAGGGTGACGGCCGCTGGAAACGCTGGGAACAGGGGCGAAGCTCGGCATTTTGTGGGAGCATCTCCAGGCGCCCAGCAGGCCTATTTCACACGCCCGGCTGCTCCGCCTCCTGGGGTGGAAGCAGAAACGAGAGCCAAGGACTGTGACGGGTGTTTTCTTCTTGGAGGAATTTAAGATGTGTTTTTGTTTTGTTTTTACCGTTTTTTATGGATGTCGTAGTTCCTGGTGTGAAGTCAGCTGTCATGCTAATAGTTCATCCCTGCACATGGAATGGGTGGTCTCTTCTTAAATAAATGGAGTGCTGTTTGAATATTATTTCTTGTCTCTTTTTAAAAATATATATATATTTTATTGATTTTTTATAGAGAGGAAGGGAGAGGGATATAGAGTTAGAAACATTGATCCGCTGCCTCCTGCATACCCCCTACTGGGGATGTGCCTGCAGCCAAGGTACGTGCTCTTGACCGGAATCGAACCTGGGACCCTTCAGTCCACAGTGACGCTCTATCCACTGAGCCACACTGATCAGGGCTATTTCTTGTCTCTTTTATTCGCGCTATTGGTTTGGCTCTTTCTGTTCTATTTCTAATACTTGTCCTAGAGGTTACCGCACGCACATTTAACTTATTATAATATGCTCTCCAAAGAGTATGCCTGTGTTTACTTTACTTCACCCGACAGTCGGTGCTTTTATTGACGTATCCTCTGCTCCCACACGCGTTAGATGCCTTGGGACGCGTGGCTGAGTTTGTTTGCTGAGAGTCAGTGGTCAGGCGCCTGGACTGCATTTCCTGGTGGGTGTCTGCACGCTCCCTGCAGGTCCGGGTTCGCTGGCACCGGCCGCTCCCTGAACAACTTCTCCCAGCATTCCATGCGAGGTAGTTCATCGGGGGTCAATTCGCATCTGTCGCAAATTACATATTTTAGCCTTTATTTTTCAAGAGTATAGATTTCAGATTTTTTTCCCTCTCTCTTTGAATACTTTCAGATTTTTCATTTTTTATTGGCTTCTTCTAGAAGCTACGAGGAACTACCCACCGAAGAATGACATGAACTATATGTTCCAGCTCCGATGTGGATCCTGGCGTTTTCCTGTTTATCCCCCGAATGTGACAGCGCTCAGCGGACCTTGGAGAGGGAGGGTCCCTGCCACCCGTTTCTCACCAGGCTCGGGGTTTGGCTGTGCCCTCGTCTCCCGTCACAGCTCCTCCCCTTGTGTTTTCAGAATCGGAGGCGGGCACATGGTCTCGGAGCAACACGGGCTCTGCCGCTGTGTTGCCGGTGGATTCCTGACTTAGCTCCGCTTCCGGCCAGGCGGTGATGCAAGGACCTTCAAATCTTTGCTTTAAATTCTGACTCATTAGAAATGAATTGAATCTACCACTCATGGACATCTAATATGTTCTTGATGTTTATGGAATAGAAAGGTTCTTTATCTTTATTTAAGAATATATTTACTATAGTTAACAAAATATTTTTACATTGATATCTATCTATAGAAAAGCCTAAGTGACCGGCCGACCGGCCGACTGGCCAGTAGCTATGATGCACACTGACCACCAGGGAGCAGGCGCTCAACACAGGAGCTGCTGAGCTGCTGAGCTGCGGCCACTTGGCAGCGGTGGTTCTGGGGTGACGTACCTGGCATCAGAGAGGAGGGAGCCCGATTCCAGGGTGCGTCACCCGAGAACCACCCTCTCACAATCTGGGACCCCTCGGGGGATGTCAGAGAGCTGGTTTCCGCCCGACCCCTGCAGGCCAGGCCAAAGGACCCCAATGCCTCTAGTATATAGATAAACACAATCTATTGCAAGAAGAAGTTACGTTAACATCATTAGTTGCCATATATTGCATAATGACTTCAACTGTTTAAGTTTTAAAGTGTGAAATGTGTATTTTAAATTATGTGACTGTAATCCTGGGCTTAGGGACATAGGGTGTAGCTCAGAAACTGTGCAGATCTGAGTATGTGTGTGCCCCCTAATCACGCACATCTAAAGAGGGTGCTCCCTCTGTCATTCTAACTCTGAGGGAACTAAGACGCCTCCCCCAATGAGAAACTTGGCTGTTTATGGAGACGGTGGTGAGGATTCACTGTATGACTTGTGAAGCTCTTCACATCTATTCTAGTTACACACTCCGGTGCTCAACCAGATCCGTGATTTCTTTGAAACAATGTTCAAGAAGACGCCCCGGGCAGTGGAGCAGGGGGTGGAGGAGGTTAAAGAAGTGCTGACAAGGCGGTGGAAGCGAAGGCTTGGCCAGCCGCCCGGGGCATCTGCAGAAGCTGGGACATCGCCTTTGATAGCACAGGGGGGATTGGGTTCCGTTCTGAGTGAAATCCAGGGAGAATTTAAATGTGGGATAAAGGAGACAATGCAATGCGCACCATCTAAATATAGAAAGGGCTGTACCATGGCCTCTGGGGATCTTCGAAGGCGGCTGAGCAGAAGTGCCTGCCTGTGCTGCTCACCTGCCAGCTCCCGCCAGCAGCCCAGCATCCTGCCCTCTGTCCCACGTTACCCACAGGGCATTGTGTTCCAGGCCAAGGGCAGCCCAGAAGAGGACTGCACCCGCAGAGGTGGAAGGAGACACTCCATTCTTAGGAAGGTGAGAGAGAGATCTTATAGGTGTTAAATTGGGTAAATGATTAAACTCAAGAGAGCATATATATTTTTTTTTTTAGAGAGAGAGAGGGGAGGAGGAGAGGGAGGGAGAAACATTAATGTGAGAGCGAAACATCCATCGGCTGCTCCTGCACACCCTCCCACCAGAGATCGAGCCTGCGAGCTGGACATGTGCCCTGACAGAGACTTGAACCAGCAACCAACCAAGCCACAAAGTTAATGTTTCTTTCTTTGAAATCCCATGAATTCTGCAACCAACACTAAAGAAGACTACATTGTTTTTCCTGCTCAGCTTTAGAATTGCCTTCCTCTGACGGAGGATCACGCCGCAGCCAACAGCTGGCTCACCCTAGGAGAAACAGAAAACGCCAGTGATTCCTTTTCTCGGCCTCTCTTGCAAGTCAGACAGGGCACGGGGTTTCCCAGCCGGACATGCTGGCCCCGTAATCTGAGTCACCAGCTTGGGACCCGGAGCCCCTCTGACTGAGCAGAACCCCCGGAGGTTCTACGGCGACAATGAGAGCAGGTCCTGGCCTCGGGCTGCTGGTGCGGGACGGGAGCTCGCGTCTGTCCCGCAGAATCCCCACCGGCTGGCTGTTGAGTATATTTCTCTCTCTGCCGCCTCCAAATCTTGTTTGTTAGCTTTCCGAGAGGCTTTGAGAATCACTTAATATCCTTTGAATGCCTTTCTCTTCAGGTTAAATTGATTATATTTTATTTGTTGCTTTCAATTTAGTTTCCAATATAAAAAGTGATCGGTGATATAGCTTAGCTTGCTCTTTAGTATTTCATTTGAGCAGATCAGTGTCAACATTCATTAACTATGAGATTATGATGCTGCAGGATGATTACAGTTTGGGCTAAACTTTCTGAAGCTGACTGGGTGGGGCGCTGTGCTCCGAGCTTCACACGCAGCGTCTTCTGTAATATTTAAAATGAGCGCACGAGCAGGCACTGCTGTCACCTTCACGTTACAGGTGTGAAAACTGAGCCAAAGACGGACGTAACTCACCAAAGCTGCTCAGGCTGCAAGTGCCACAGCTCGATTCCCCCGTGGCGACCTCAGAGGCTCTGCTCACATCCCGGAGAGCTCAGATGTGCAAACGCGGCGACGCCCGGGAAACGCTGCCTTGTCTTCACGTTGGCGTCCTATCGCACGGTTCGTCTACAGCGGGTACCGTCACTAGAGCTAGCGAAACACAAATCAACTATGCACCGTTTCTGCTCTCAATTCGTCTCTCAGGTAAAAACACTGTCAGTTTATAACTGTATATGACGGCATTTTCTATCATGTGGGAGGTACAAGGTAGATGGAGACGAACATAAGGAACAATGACTTCTCCACGGCGGTGAGGAGGAGGGGAGACCAGGAAGGCCTGCTCCCGCTGCATGGCCGCCAGGGGAGGTCTCACCAGTGCTGGCTCTGGGCCGGTGAGATGTGGTGATTCACCAAAACTCCCAGCCACAGCCCTACCCACGAGGCTCCATGGACCACAGAAGCGTGTCAGTAACTCTCCTGTCAAGTCCCTCACAGGCCGTGCTGTCGGCATGTCCCAAGATGGTGCTTCTGGGTAATTAAATTTGTTTGTGACGTTGAAGTGCTGTGTTAGACCCGAAAATGTATGGGTTTATACCACTTATTGTGGACCTGACTGCAAAATGCTTTAATTGCACAGGTCACACGAATGAAAGAGCATTTTGTCGCTGAGAATCCAGCCTGCGCTCCCACCGAGATGGTTTTATGGATAAAAAGTCAGTTAGAAATCAGCTCCACAAACACCTTTCAGATGCAGAAGCCCAGGGGAGAGAGGCCGGAGCAGCTGTTACCTCCCTGTCGCTGCTGAAGCAAATCACACGAAGTGAGTGCATCAGGAGTGAGTCTGATTTTTGTGAAACTTTCCGACATAGCAGAGCCCGGCCTGTGTTAGGTCAGAACCCAGCACCGCTGCCTGGAGGCCTCCAGGCCAGTGGATTCTCTCTCTCTCACCCCGAGTCCTGGCTCCGTCCAGCTCTGCCCACCAGTGATCTGCTTGAGTTTTAACGCTTTCGGCTTCAGAGACCATTTCCTTCAACATTGAGAGAGCTGTTCAGTCAGAAACACTGACGGTCTCAGCTGCAAGCGCAGCACCGCTCGCCACCGTCTCATTAAAAACAAGAAAATATGTAGCTCAGACCAACCCCATGGCAGGCGGGGATGGAGTAGTCAGCGCCAACACTTAGCAACCACTCGGCTGTCTATCCTTGTCTCCCTGCACATGTGTGAACAGCACATGGGTCAGCTCCCTCCTGGGGGTCCCTCATGAGAGCCTGGTGCTGGCTTACGCACTGGCCTGCGTCGCATCTAGGTATTCATGTGGCTTCGAAGGGAAAAAACAAAACCTCCAACGCTTTACCTGCTGGGCCTGCCAATCCCAGTCCCCTGACAGCACCCAGAGGAGCCGCTGTCAGGGCTGCGGCAGGATGGGGGGGCCTGTCCACGCTGTCAGGGCTGCGGCAGGATGGGGGGGCCTGTCCATGCTGTCAGGGCTGCGGTGGGATGGGGGGGCCTGTCCACGCTGTCAGGGCTGCGGCAGGATGGGGGGGCCTGTCCATGCTGTCAGGGCTGTGGTGGGATGGGGGGGCTGTCAGGGCTGCGGTGGGATGGGGGGGCTGTCCACGCTGTCAGGGCTGCGGTGGGATGGGGGGGCTGTCCACGCTGTCAGGGCTGTGGTGGGATGGGGGGGCCCTGTCCACGCTATCAGGGCTGTGGCAGGATGGGGGGGCCTGTCCATGGCCCAGGCAGCGGCTGTGGTGGTTTCAGGTGACCGCCCTCGTCACTGTCAGCGCCCCGTGGGGGATGAATGTCAGGGCGGCCTCGGTTTCTCACGGCTCCTGGGGGGCAGAGGAGGTGCCTTCAGCCAAGTCCCGGCTACGGTGTATGTCAACCGTCTTCCCTGCGACACACAGATGGCACCAGAGAGCGACAACGAATGGCTCTAAGCTTTAGAACAGATTGTTGGTCAGGAGAAACTGCATCACTCCTAAACCAGTTGATTAGAACACCTGGCGAGAATGTTCTACTTCACACGGGCACATTTTCGGAATATTAGCTCTTTGGTTGGGAGGGGCATCCTTACGGGAAAGCGCTTAACTCGCTCCAGCAGAGAAAATAGTTAAAAACTGATGACTTTTGCCCTCGCCGGTTTGGCTCAGTGGATAGAGCATTGGCCTGTGGACAGAAGGGTCCTGGGTTCGATTCCAGTCAAGGGCACATGCCTGGGTTGCGGGCTCGATCCCCAATGGGGGGCTTGCAGGAGACAGCCAATCAATGATTCTCTCTCATCACTGATGTTTCTCTCTCTCTCTCTCTCCCCCCCTCTCCCTTCCTCTCTGAAATCAATACAAATATATTAAGAAAAAAACAAACACAGATGACTTTTTAAGTGTGATGCAGTAACTCCTCACCCCTATCTTAGGCCTTTCTGGTCCTTTAATACATGAGGAGTCATAGCAACGAAACCACTGGCCCTGCTCATGGGATGGCAAATGATCGGAACATGTTTAGTATTACAGTGTCTAGTACTTTTCTTTGGAATGAATTAAGTGTCACTCCATGACATTCCTCCCTGGTAGGCTATTCATTATGGCCTATTGTATGTTATTCGAAATGATTTCAGAATAAAAATACAGGAAAAGGGAGCTGCTCAACCGCAGAGTGGTTAGCTAAGCTACGTTCCCCCATGGTATTACACGGCCACAAAGGAGGCACATGTGTATGTGCCGATATGGACAATGTCCATGCCAGGATCTCGGGGGAAAGGAGGTGAGCAACTGGCGTCCCTTTCCTGTAAGTTAATAAAGGTATACGCTTGCTTTTGTCATTTTCTTTCCAGGGAGATTAATCAGATGGAAGCAGTGTCACCTTGAGGGGACACACCGCAAGGTGGGTGAGGGCTGATGCTTCCACTTTTCATTTCTTCCTAAACGGTGGGACTCGTTTAACTCGGTATGAGTCACCGTATGAGTCACCGTATGAGTCACGCTCCTTCATATCAACCCGTGTTGCCTGGGGAGGAAGACTAGGGACTGCTTTTGCTTCATTCACTGCGTTCTCTTTCCTAAAACAAACCAGGAGTGCAAAGAGCCCCCAGGCGTGGATGCATCATGGCTTGGGCGGCTTTCTGTCACTGTTTCCTGTGGTGGCCCCTGTGCCTGGTACACATCAGAAACGCAATCAAGGTTCTTTTCATAAATAAACAACTAGGGCTAATAAATATACTTAACACAGCATTGGAGTGAAAATACCAGGTCTTTTTAAATTTGAAATAAACGGATTCACTTACACTTCCTTTTCGCAGGTGTTTACTCTGCCTGACAAGAGGTGAGGACACACCCCTTAATAAAATGCTTCTCACATTGAAGTCATTACGCAATGTCCTTCATTCAGTGGCTCATTCAGTCAGTAAGTACTAGAGTCTAGACCAGGGGTCCTCAAACTACGGCCAGCAGGCCACATGCAAATACAAATATTGTATTTGTTCCCGTTTTGTTTTTTTACTTCAAAATAAGATATGTGCAGTGTGCATAGGAATTTGTTCATAGTTTTTTTTTTAAACTATAGTCCGGCCCTCCAACGGTCTGAGGGACAGTGAACTGGCCCCCTGTTTAAAAAGTTTGAGGACCCCTGGTCTAGACCCATTATGAACCAGAGGAGAGAGGTCAAGAGGCAAGCCTAGACAATGTGTGCAGAAACTTTAAATTATCCATGAATATGACCACAAATATGGATTGAGATAAAGCATTTTTTTGTTCTCTTTGAAGGAGAGGGAGAGAGAGAAACGTGGATGTGAGAGAGAAACATCGATCGGCTGCCTCCTGCACGCCCCCTCCGGGGATCAAGCCCACACCCTGGCACGTGCCCTGACCGGGTAACCGCGGCCCTTAGGTGCACAGGCTGACGCCCAACCCACTGAGCCACACCGGGCAGGCGGGGTAAAGCGTTTGTTAGAGGAAGAATTCACTTGAATGGGCCTTGCCAGGGACGTGCCCTGAATGAATGGCAAGCAGATTAAAGAGAAGGAGAAGCAAAAGGGGTGGAGTTTGCAAGCAGAGACCATGTTGGCTGAGGACACCCTGAGGCACACGGAGCCCGGCCTCCCCCGCCAGCCCGGCCAGTGCGCGGGGTAGTGGCCGTGGCAGCAGCACCGGAGATCGGGCTGCTCAGACACAGCGCGTGGCAGAACGTGGCCGTCAGTCAGAGAGCACGCAGGAGCTGCTGCAGTTCTCAGAATGGGAACCGTTTTTCAAAAGATTTTCTGTATTTATTAATAGAGTCATTTTCCCCCTTTAGATTGTTAATAGAATGGATTATTTTGTGGATTTTTGAATGCTAAACAAGTTTAGCGTCTGGAAGGGAACCTGACTCTGTTAGTGGCATATTATTCTTTAGATACATACATACACACATAGATGATAGAAAGATAGATAGATAGATAGATAGATAGATAGATAGATAGATAGATATAGATAGATTGACAGATACATAGGTGATGGATAGGTACATAGGCAGACAGATGTGCCTGTCATCTAAATTCACACCAACACGGTTCTGTATCTACATGTGGACCTGGACTTGACTTGTTAATATTTGTGGAGGACACTGCTCTGTAGTTTTCTTTCTTGTGCTTTGCAACGAGGCTGAAGTTGGTGTCATGAGGTTTGTTGGGAAGTGTTCATCCCTCCTCTCTCTCTGGTGCAGACTGGGTAGAGCTGCTATTTCTTCGTTAAACGTCTGATAGGATTAAGTCTCCCATGGGAGCCTGGCGGTGTGGTGGTCGAGGAGTCGGTCCATTTTACGAAGCTGTCACACATGTGTGCACAGAGGTGTCGCTACTACTCCCTTACGATCTGTGAAGGTCTCCGGGGCCTCTCGTGACATCCCTTCTACATGATTCCTAATATCGGGCGCTTGTGTCTCCTCCCCCTTTTCTTTGTTAGTTATGCTGGAAGTTTATCCATTTCATTGACGGTTCTCAAAAATGCAGCTTTTGGGTTGATTCATTTTTTCTATTATTTTATGTTTTTAATTTAATTGCTTTCTAATCTATTTTAATTATTTTCTTTCTTCTATTTATTTTAAATATGTTTTCTTATCCGCTTTCTGCTTTCTTGAAGTGTTAGCTTAGATGATTAATTTGAGTCATTTCCATAATCTTTTAAATGAATTTTAAAATAAAGAGCTATGTCTTTTTTATTATCCAGATTTACAAACTCAATTCGTTTGTAAGTTCCATATTTCTACCTGGTATAATTTTCCTTTGACCGAATAACTTTCTTTGCACTCTTTCCTTTGCTGTTGATGAATTTCTTCAGCTTTTGTGTATCCAAACATGAATTTTACTTTTGTTTTAAGAAAAGTAACTGGGCCCAGGATGCTAGTGCTCTGCTGGGATACTGTAAGTGTGCTCATTCAGACCTCCTGGCCAGCCTGGCTTCCATGAGACATCTCTTGTCCTACCTACCTTTCCTTTTTGCTCTACACATAGGTATCTTTTTAAACTTTTAATAAATATATTTTTCAAATACCTTCTCCTATTTGTTTGGTTGCCTTTATAATCCACTAATATTTGACAAAGGAGCCAAAAATACTCCATGGGGAAAAGACAGTCTTTTCAACAAGTGGTGCTGGGAGCATGTTTAAAGAAAGCCGACTGCCAGCAAATGTTCTCATGCTGATTGTGGGAGACTGGAGGGAGTCTGAGCCCAGGAAGGTGCATCTCTGGGAACTGTGAATTTGGCACACTGTGACCTTGAAAAGGATTCCAAAGTTCAAGGACAGATCAGCCCTATCCTTCAATATTCCAAATTTTAAAAAGCTATTTTTTTAACAAAAAAATATATTATTATTATTTTAAATGTATTTTTATTGATTTCAGAGAGGAAGGGAGAGGGGGAGAGAGATAGAAACATTAATGATGAGAGAGAATCATGGATCGGCTGACTCCTGCACGTACCCTACCAGGAATCAAGCCCACAACTGGGGCATGTGCCCTGACCGAGAATCACACTGTGACCTCCTGGTTCATAGGTCGATGCTCAACCACTGAGCCACACCAGCTGGGCTAACAAAAAAATTATTGAAGTAAAAGCATCTATAGCTTTAAGTCCATGTATGAAGAAAACCTCTAGTCAAGGGAATGTGTAGCCTGGATTGGTTCCCTCATATAATGATGAATGCACGGTGTCAGCTACATTCCCGTGATGTGTCACTTTCACTGCCCTCAGTGTACAGCAGAGGACGGGAGGGCAGGAGCGCTGCGGCAGCTGGGAGCAGGGTGCTTCTCGCTGAGGAGGGAACGGGCCCCGACAGGGATGAAAACCACAGCCTTAGCCTCTCATCACCACTCCGAGCTCCAGAGCGACCCGATCAGACAATAGAGACGCCAGAAGATACCTGCCGAGCTATTAGGCTGATGAATGGGAGGTAGTGCCGCTGCGGCAATGCATGAAAAATAATACAATAACTTAAGTAATTGTCTGTCCCAGTGGTGCCAATTTATAGGCAAGGCTAACTCAATAGTTTCTTCTTACCCAGAGGCCAACCTCTGCTGAGCTCCATCATTGTCAGAAGGACAAAAATTAAAAACAGCTCGTCTCTAGCAAGGAAACAATAAGGCCGAAACGCGCCTGTTACCTCTGTGTCAAAAGTCAAAGAGGCCCAGCCAGTGTGGCTCAGTGGTCGAGCATCGACCTATGAACCAGGAGGTCACGGTTCAATTCCTGGTCAGGGAATATGCATGGGTTGCAGGCTCGATCCCCAGTATGGGGTGTGCAGGAGGCAGCCAATAAATGATTCTCTCTCATCATTGAGGTTTCTCTCTCTCCCTTCCTCTCTAAAGTCAGTAAAAATCTATATATATAAAAGCCTAAGTTACCATTAGGGCGGAATGACCAGTCGACAAGTCGCTATGATGCGCACTGACCACTTCGGGGCAGACGCTCAATGCAGGAGCTGCCCCTGGTAGTCAGTGAGCTCCCACAGGGGGAGCATTGCTTAGCCAGAAGCCGGGCTCATGGCTGGCGAGTGCAGCTGCGGTGGGTGGGAGCCGCTCCTGACTCCATGGCAACACTACCAAAGGCAGCAGCCACGCAGCAGGGTGGGATGTGTGCAAGCGGCGCAGCGCCCGGCCCTGGTTCTGCCTCTTCCCTGGCCTCCTGCCACATGGTGCACTGCTATATCCCCCAAAGGATCCCAGATTGCGAGAGGGTGCAGGCTGGGCTGAGGGACACCCACCTCCCACAGTGCACAAATTTCATGCACCTGGCTTCTAGTATATAATAAAAAAAAAGTAAAAGAGGGAGAAAAGAATGCATTGAAATACTCTTCTAAATTGTCATTTTTATAAATTACATAATCAATATAAATAAATGTCTTTAAGGAGATGAGATGTTATGTTGCCATAAGGAGAATATTGAACTGTTATTTCTTGGCACATATTAAGAATACAGCAGAGCACTTTAAATCACACGGTCTCTGTCAACCACACACAGCAGACCCCGTGTTCGGACCTGAGTGGTTAGCACAGGGAGAAAAGGCCCTGAGTAATGCCCATGTGAGCCACAGTGGAGACCTTCCAGATGGAGATCCTGTTTGTGAAAAAGCGTGTCAACTTGTCCGCCGGAGGGAAAGTAACTAGAATGTGTGTTAGCATTGCTTGGACTGGGTTTGCTCTGTTGGTCTTACATGGTTGATCATTTCTTAACAGAGAGGCCCTGGAGTTTGGGAGACTCTCACCTAGTTAGCTGGAATCCCTGGTCACATGTTTAACCAGCTATACCTTCACAAAAGTTATATACCGACAAAAGAAATTAAACAACATCATTTTTCCATAGGGGCCGCACCAGTTGTACACCTGAAACTAATATAAACAATATAAGATTGTGTTCCATCTATACTTAAATAAAATATTAAATTAAAAAAGTTTTTAAATAAAACAAAATAGTTCTAATAATTCTGTCATAAATATTCCCTAAATTACATATACTAACTATTTTTATATGCATGTATATTTTATATATATATATTTCTACATATGTATACTTTATATATATTGTTCTATATATTATTTGTATGTATACTTCATGAATGTATGTATGTATGGGTGTATATATTTTATATATATATATATATTTAAAGAGATACAATATATGCAGCAAGATGTAAATAAATATAATTACATAGTCATAGATTACAAATGGTCTCCAGTAAAACTTCATCTTCTTCCCCCTCTCAGAAACTGATAGAAAATTAGACAACATAAATAATAAATACGTCTATGATTTGAACAATACTATCAATGCATTGACATATGTTATTTATAGAACACTATACCCAACAACTGCAGAATACAAATTTTTTTCAAATACACACAGTATTTTCACCAAGATGGTATGTAACAACAAATTTCATAGATATGTCACACAGTATGTTCTCTCACTAAAATGTAACTGAGAAATCAATAGATATAAAAAATTATAAATTAAATGACACACTTTCAAATAATCCATGGGTCATGGAAGTAATGATGGAAGATTCCAGATAACATTTCAAATGGAATTAAAACGAAAATACAACGGACCACCTATGTGGGCCAGACCCAGGGGAGTGTTTGTAGGGCAGGGTAGGCCATTGAGTGCATATATTTGAGAAGAATAAATGTCTAAATTCAGAAATCTAAATTTCTAACATAAGGGGTTAGAAAAAGAACAACACAGCAAAATTAATGTAGCTAGAAAGAAGAAATTAATCTTAGTAGAAAAAAAGGAAATAATGAAGAAAGAACAAAAGCTATGGACACAGGAAACAGAAAAACAAGAGAAAAAATGACCATGGTTCTTTGGGAAGATCAGCAAAATCGATAAACCCCAAACTTAACAAGATAAAAAAGAGAGATACCTAAAATGTAAATATTAGAAATAAAAGGTTTACTATGTGCATCAAAAGAATAAAAAGAGATTATTGTGAATAACTTTATGCAAATATTCAACATCATAGATAAAGCAGGCAAGTTACATGAAAAATTCAAATGGCCAAAACAGACACAAAATGAAAGAAAATTGTAATGGTGCTAAATCATTAAGCATTTAAATTTTCTGTGAAAGATCTTAATTGTAAACTCCTGAGAAGGGAAACTATATTTACTAATTTTCCCAGTACGCAGCAGTGAGATAAGCAGGCATTAATAAATAATACATGCTCTTTTTAAAGCCACCCAACCAACTAACCAACAACAACAACTCAAAACCAAAGTGATACAAATTTAAAATCTTTACCATAAAGAAAACTCAAGGCCTGATATTTTCACTTAATTCTAACAAACACTTAAGAGAGGCGTGAACCGTATCTCACACAACCTCTAAGTTTAGAAGATACAGAGGGAGAAAACACTTCCTAACACACTTTATGATGCCAGCTTAGCCTTAATCCCAAAATATGAAGACATTACAGGAGAAAAAATTCCGTATCAATATCCCTCATGAAAATAATTGTGAAAACCCTTGAGGCAGCCCTAACCGGTTTGGCTCAGTGGATAGAGCATTGGCCTGTGGACTGAAAGGTCCCAGGTTCGATTCCGGTCAAGGGCATGTACCTTAGTTGCGGGCACATCCCTAGTAGGAGGTGTGCAGGAGGCAGCTGATCGATGTTTCTCTCTCATCGATGTTTCTAACTCTCTATCCCTCTCCCTTCCTCTCTGTGAAAAATCAATAAAATATATTTTTAAAAAAACACCCTTGAGGCAATATTGTTAAGTTGAACCTAACACTGTGTAAAAAGGACACTCTGTCTTGACAAAATGAGGTTTATCCTAGATATTCAGGGTTTGTTTAACATTTGGAAACTATTCGATATCATTCAGTAATTAAGATCGTAAAGAAGAAAATTATGGTTTTAATTACTAGAAAAAACATTTCATAACATTTGTCAAATAAATTTGACACCTATTCATGATTTAAAAAAAAAAAGTCTTAGAAGAAAGCCTCTTCCATCTGGTAATGGATATTTTAAAAAACCTACAGGTAACATCCTTCTTACTGCTGACTTAGTGACTGCGTTTCCTCTCAGAGGGGAGTGATTTATAATATTCATTTAACGTGGGAATAAAAATCCTAGTTATTATAAGACGAAAA
>NW_005871396.1:482762-490360 GCF_000147115.1 Myotis lucifugus | reverse complement strand
AAGTACAGGAAGGAAGAATAAACCTGTATATTTGCATAGTTTATGTGAACACACACACATACACATATATAATTTACATAAAAAATCTGAGGAATCAATAGAATGGTTTCAAAAATCAGTAAGTAAATTTAACTGCTTTATAAGGCCTTAGTTTAAAACAAAAAAATATGTTACATTCTGTACAGTAAGAGCAAACAACTGGAAAATCATGCTTTAAAAACATTTTATTATAATAGCATCAAAAATATAAAATGCTTATGTATAAATCTTTAAAAAGACATTCAAGTCCTGAAAATTATCAAATATTGTTGAGAAAAATAAATGAGCAGCAAAACCATGTTTATGGTCCTAAAACCTTTTTGTTTGTAAGGCTCCATCTCACTTCCGGGTGAGCTATGATCCAATATACATTCTTATTTCTGTTTGGTAAATGGATATTCCTCAGAACACGAGAAAGTCCCCCTCTCTTCCTTCTGTGCTCAGTTTTCATCATAAACTGATGTGGGACTTTGTCACATGTTTTATCTGAATCGAGTGAGATGCGCTCAGGCTCCGTCGCCTTCTAGTCTCTCCATAAGGTCAATGATACTGACGTGGTTTCCTGTTTTTGTTTTTTCAGGTCATTTTTAAGAGAAGTTTCAGGTTTAGAATAAAATTGAGAGGATGATACAAAGATTGCTCATCTCCCCCTGCCCCCACAGCACAGCCTCCCCATCCCCAATGTGCCCGTCGCGTGGCACATGTTACACCCGCTGAGTCTGCATTCACACGGCATGGTTGCCCTCGTTTCTTTGGACTATTATAATGAAGTGTCACAGACAGAGTTGCTTATAAGTAACAGAAATGCGTTTCTCACAGTTCTGGGGGCTGGAGGTCCAAGACCAGGGTGCCAGCGGGGGGGCGGGAGTCCCTCTGGGTCACAGACTTCTCATTGAGTCCTCGCGCAGCAGAGGGGTCTAAGCTATCTCTGGAGCCTCTGTCACAGGCACGAGTCCCATTCATGGGGGTTTCAGTCGTATGACTTTACCTCCCAACGGCCCACCGACTAAAACAACCACCTTCGGGGGCTAAGGTTTGTGCGTGTGCATTTCTCAGCCCACAGCAGTGATCATCCAACACTCCAGCTGACTGAAGGTTCCCTCTTCGTGTTGTACATTCTAAGTTTAGACAAAACTATACCGACATATGCCCCTCATTATATTATCATCCTATATAATAAAAGCCTAATATGCTAAGTGTTGGGTTGTCTGGCTGTCTGTTCAACCAATCAAAGCATAATATGCTAATGATACGCTAAGGCCGCTCAACCACTCGCTATGACATGCACTGACCACCAGGGGGCAGACGCTCCAACCAGTAGGTTAGCTTGCTGCTGGGGTCCAGCCGATCAGGACTGAGTGAGATGGGCCGGACACACCCTGGAGCCCTCCGTGAGTCCCTCCCCAGTTGGCCAACCTCCCACATCTCTCCTTGGCCCCGATCATGCACCGGTGGGGTCCCTCGTCCTGGCCTGCACCATCTCGCAATCCAGGACCCCTTGGGGGATGTTGGAGAGTGGGTTTGGGCCCGATCCCATGGGCCAGGCCAAGGGACCCCACTGGTTCATGAATTCGTGCACTGGGCCTCTAGTACAGAATATAGTCACTGCCCCAAAACTTCTCTGTGCTCTACCTCTTTGTCTCTCCTTCAAACCCCTTAGCAACTGCTGATACAGTCACTGTCTCCATAGTCTCGGCTTTTCCAGGATGTCGGATGCCTTTTCAGATTGGCCTCTTTCCCTTGGTCATCCACACCTCAGTTTCCTCTCTCTATTTGCATGGGTTGGTAGCTGGTTTCTTTCTAGCACTGCATACTATGCCATTGCCTGGGTACACCACAGTGCATCAGCCCATTTCCCTACTGATGGGCATATTGGTTGCTTCCAGGTTTTGGTTAATGTAAATAAAAGTGCGGTAAACACTCAAGTGCAGTTTTGTGGACATTCGTTTTCAACTCCTTTGTGTAAATCCCAGAGGCACATTTGCTGGAAAACTGCCAAACTGTCTTCCAGAGTGACTGTGCCTTGTCACGCTCCCACCAGCCATGAGTGAGAGTCCGGACTAAAGAACACACATACACATACACACACGTGTGTGCACTTGCACACATACACTCCACATGAGAGAATAGACTTGAATGACAAAATGACTGATACATACATTAATTGCTGAGAGATCCATGTGTCGTAGGTTGGTTTAAGTATAACAATAGTTAAGTCTGAAATATAATATTTTAGTAGGCAGCATTTGGAATCGGGCATATAGTGTAGCAAGAGCATGCCAAATAGAAAAGATTGAATGAACAATAGATGTAAATATAATATGAGCATAGTAAGCTGAGGGAATGCTTTATTTCAAGTTAAATAATGCAAAATCTGCAAATAATCAAGGAATTATCCCCAAATCTTTACCATACACGCTTACAGCTGTGGGGGAGTTGATTTTCTTTTTTGTCTACATTTGCTACTTTTCTAATGATCTGTATTGACTTATATTTCATTCTCTTATGTGTCCTTAATTACATAAGATGCATATGTGTAGCCAGTGTCACCATTCACAATTCACATAAACACAGTTACAGTGACATTACTGGTGGGATGCAGGCGTCTCACGCCTGGAGTCACTCACTCAGGGATGTTTCCTTCCAGACCCCTAGCTGTGCAGCATTCTTTAATTTCATAGTCAAACAAAGACATCAGTTTTATGTGATGAAAAGCGACCAAATGAGTTCCTCCTATACACTACTAAGCACTGCTCTACACTCTTGAGTTTTAGGTTTTCTTAGTATAATCTTTCAGGAGTATGTATAAGATTAGGAAGCCATGCAAATGTAATGATATACATGTTATTTGAATTGTTAATACATGAAAATACATATTATACATACATATGTAATCAGCAGCTCTGTGAATCATTTGTAGTTGCTGGGTGATGTGGGACCCCGCCTGCCAGGGCCCCACCTGGGCCGCAGAGCTGCCCCCGTTCCGCCGCGGGAACCTCTGAAGCATTTGCAGCCACTTTGACCCACTCCCAGCACCTCACTTTCCCTGTGTCCTTGGCCTGATCTTTCTAAAAGTGCCCCTCCCCCATATTTAGGAATCACACGTGGGGCAGACGTGGAGATCTGTGGGCTCAGTCACCTCCCTGATCAATGTCTTACCTTTATGGGGGGAAAATGAACTGTTTTCCATGATTTGAAAATGTGATAACCTAGGGTTTTATTTTTATAAAGTATTTTTCCTCAGGCAGTAAATCCAATCTAGTATCGCACACACAAGGAACACATTTCAGTTGAAGAAATAAACATAAAGGCACTTTAAAAAAAATTAAGTTAAATTACATTCCAGAGGAGAACCATAGAGGCATGAGTTTCACAGGAGGCCTTTTTCTGTCTCCATCGCGTGCTTCCCTGTTGTTAACTAACCTACTCCAGGCCACTCGACCGAAGGAAGCAGACGCGCGCTCTCCAGGTGTCAGGGGCTCAGGTGTCCTGCCTGCCCGTCCGGGAGGAGTAACCCTCTACCTCAGTGGTTCTCCACCTTCTGGCCCTTTAAATACAGTTCCTCATGTTGTGACCCAACCATAAAATTACTTTCGTTGCTACTTCATAACTGTCATGTTGCTACTGTGATGAATCGTCATGTAAATATCTGATCTGCAGGATGGTCTTAGGCGACCCCTGTGAAAGGGTTGTTCGACCGCCAAAGGGAAAGAATGTTTTGAGAGAAACCTGGGTGGTGATCTCCACTCTAATTGAGACTTTATCGGACTCATCTACAGAACGCAATGTGCCTTGTGTGTTTTGAAGGAAAGTTAAATAATAGATATTCTAGAAATGGGTTATTTTCTTAGGGTACAATGGAGAACAGAAGGTCTAAAGAGGCCCTTCTCAGTAGTCCGTGACGAACCGTGGATCGCAGGCCGTAGATGGCCCTTGGAGAGCACTGCACACGGCACGTTCTCTCCACGCGGCCCTGGGACAGTCACCAAGAGCCACGCTCCGGTTTGTCAAAGGCAACGCAACGCATTTGAGAGAAATTAAGTCACACAGAGTTTGTTCTCTGACCATAATGGGATCAAACTGGAAATCAATAATAGGAAGATAACAGGACGATCTCCAAACATTTGGAAATTAAACAGACACTTCTACGTAAGCTTGGATCCAAAGACAGTTCAGTGAAAATAAAACTATACGCAGCAACTGACGGGAAATGAAGCGACAACAGCCTGCGGATCCTCTGTCTCTTTTCCCTCTTTACTTACCTTTGGAAGTTTGTCTAGGGGAGGTCATGATTACATTCGTGTAAAGATAACAACTAGATATAGAGTCATTGCATCAGGATTTTTATGTACCTTTCCCATTCAACTGCCTCACTTATTTATTTTCTAATTTTTTTAAATATATTTTTTATTGATTTCAGAGAGGACGAGATAGAAACATCAATGACGAGAGAGAATCATTGATCGGCTGCCTCCTCCACGCCCCGCCACTGGGGACCGAGCCCACAACCCGGGCATGTGCCCTTGACCAGAATCGAACCTGGGCCCCTTCTGTTCACAGGCCAATGCTCTATCCACTGAGCCAAACCAGCTAGGGCTATATTATGTTTTTTAGGAAAGTTTTGATTGTTTCAAAGTCGTCTTTTTATTGACCTAAGACCTATTTCAATTTCATTTCTACCACTTGGTACTTCCTTATTTTGACTTCGTAGATTTGGGGAAATTCTAGTAAATCGACATGCATTTCCCCGCTAATTTCTTCAGTAGCTTTTATAATTCTTTTACTGCCGTCGCCCCAGTGCTGGGCTCGAGTGCTGAGGCTTCCCGCCGGGAGGAGGTGGTTTCTCTCTGTTGAAATCTTCATCCATTAAAGGAAGCTTCGGCCCCTTCAGCCCTTGAATCCGCTGGAGCTGCTCCCACTCCCTTACATGTCTCCCTGGGCCGGTCTGTGCTGGCCTCTCCTGCTCAACTTCCAGGCCAAACACACACACACACACAGAGGGGGTGGGGAGGGGGGGAGGGAGAGAGAGAGAGAGAGAGAGAGAGAGAGAGAGAGAGATTGAGGATAAAGATTGCCATCGTTTTCATGTAAACACGTATGTATTCCCGGGGCCAGTATCTCTTCCAGAGAAAGGCTGACAGCGGCCTCTTGCTTTTCCTCCGGCCCAGGCTGCACCAGCTCCATGTTGTGCAGAGCATGACTTTCGATTAGCGATCAATATCCTTGATTGGAAGTTCTTCAAAAATGACTCCAAATAGGAAATCTAGAGTCCAAAACATCAAAATGCAGCCTCAGAAGCCTGTGCTTTTAATGGACCCCGGGAATCAGCGAGACCCAGGGCCGCCTGGCCTCCAAGGGCTCCCGGGTGTGGGGACACAGGTGTCCCCAGCTGTTCCCCCCTCATCCTGCCCCGGGCCTTAGGGAAGCCCCTCAGTAACAGAGCGGGAGCTGGCGGGTGAGACCGAGTGTTTGGGGGGAGGGATGCTGAGCCACTTACATGACTATAGACGCTCATTAAGGAGATGCCCAGCCCATCTAAAGGGGCGCTTCTCATCCGAACGCGACCACTTCCCGCGGATGATGACGCCAGACAGTCAGGGAGACCGCACTGCAGTGCAGGAACCAAGCCTCTCACGCTCCCTTGCTGGTCTCATTTACATAGATTTCTCTGAATAATGTTAAAGCTCTTGCAGTGGAAATGTGATGCTTCATTGCTATTTGCAAGAATTCATTCTCTCTCTCTCTCTCTCTCTCTCTCTCTCTCTCGATATAAGCCCAGGAAGCCTATTTCTTTCGAACCCATCATCTGAGGTTCAAGGACAAAAAACAAAAATAAAGACACGGTACATGACCCGGTTGGGGTGGGACTGACAGTGCTTTTTAAATCAAGTGCATTTTTACCATGCGAATGGTAGGCACGGTCGCTAGCATGTGCGTGGCTGCGCTCACATTAACATCTCACTCTCCATGCAGCCTGGCCCCTTTGTTCATTCATTCCTTCCTCGCGGCAGGAATCCAGACAAATGGGCCGCCTGGCTCTCCTGGCTCCACAGGAAGCTCCCTGAAGGCGGCCCGGCCCGAGTGAGCCTGTGGAGGGAACTCGAGCGCTCCCAGTGAGCTGACAGGAGAGGCCAGTGCTGGGGGGTGGCGAGGGCTCTGCCAATGCTACAGCCCAGCTGCAGCCTTCTAATCCAGATAACACAGATGGATGGATGATAGATAGATAGATGATAGATAGATAGATAGATAGATAGATAGATAGATAGATAGATAGTAGGTGATAGATGATAGATAGACAGATGGACAGATAGATGATAGATGACAGATAGACAGATAGATAGATAGATAAGGGCTCACATTTTAGCCCTGAGTAGCATCACAACTCTGCTAAGGTAACAAAGAGACTATTTATTTATTTATTTATTTATTATTTTTAATCAGAGAGGAAGGGAGAGGGAGAGAGAGATAGAAACATCAATGATGAGAGAGAATCATGGATCGGCTGCCTCCTGCATGCTCCCCGACTGGGGATGGAGCCTGCAACCCGGGCATGTGCCCTTGACCAGAACCGAACCCGGGACCTTTCAGTCTGCAGGCTGATGCTCTATCCACTGAGCCAAACCGGCCAGGGCACAAAGAGACTTTTTACATCTTTAAAAACTAACAGCGGGACCTGTGTCAGACACCATCAACCACTCTTTGCCAAAGTGAAAATGGAGGAAGCCCCTCACTGAGTGGAGCTAGAACACTGACAGTTCCCCAGACCCACCAGCCATGGCCCCCGTCACCTGCTCATCTCCATCCCCCCATTTTCTTACTGCCCGTGGACCGTGTCCTGCTCAGTGCTGAGGGCGAGCTCAGGGGGCCCTGGCTTTGGGTCGGGTGACGCCCCAGTGGCTCTGTCCCCAGAGCCAGCACCTCCGGCACCTCCTGGAGGTCAGTGCGGACTCCTCTGGCCGGTGTGCTTCCCGCACCGAGACCGCACCCACCACACCTCGCTCAGCCCGCAGCGGGGCCTCCATGCGCTGCCCTGGACCTCACGCCTGCCAGGCCTCCCTGTCACACAGACTGTGGGGGGTCATTCACCTGGAACCGGAGCCCCGCCCTGCCCGTCTCTGGTGCCTCCATGTGGTGCTCACAGAGGGAGCTGGGCGGCTCCTTAGAGTTCCCTGCAGGCGGAGAGCTCTGTAGGGACCAGGCGAGTCCTGGCTGTCAGAGCTGCTCCTGTGCGGGCGGTGGGTCTCTTCCACGCGTTAAACTCACCGATGAGGAGACACCGCACTTGTCCTCCGCTGACCTCACCCGCGTGTGACAGACACAAGCCCGCGGCCCGGTGCTCAGGGCGCTGCTCAGCCAGTGCTGGCTCACGGGTTGCCAAGGGGCGAAGCCCTCATTCCGCGGCCAGACCTCCCTCGCCCTCGCCACCATGGAGAGGCCACCTGTCCCGCTGCGGACACCTGGCACCTTTCCCGGGGGTTCTGGCCCCCTCTGGCTCCCGCTGCCAGCCTGTCCGGAAGCTCAGTAGCTACGCCGAGAGCAGTCTGCCGCGATGCAGCCCA